>NC_136513.1:81412204-81507204 GCF_053919585.1 Euprymna scolopes | reverse complement strand
TATAGATTACTGAAAACATGAACTATTTTTCATTAAAAATGATTCTTTGAAAATTTTCTTAGTTTTAGTGTGTAATTATTTATTATCCTTTGATGTAGCAAAATTAAATTAAAAACATTGCTTATGATCATTTGATGCAAGGGAAACAGTCCACTTATTACGACCACTAATTCGTAATTGGGTGGTTATTGAGAGAATTAAATAAGCACACACACAAACACACACACACACACACATACACAAACACACAGATGTATATATATATATATATATATATATATATATATATATATATATATATATATATATATATACTAAAAATTACAATTAAATTTACCAAAATGATCCAAGATGGTAAAATTAAAGTATATTATAAATATTAAAGAAATAATATTTATAAAATTATCTCAGCCAGATGTAAAAGCTCGATAAAACCAAATAGGAAATAGAGCTCATAATATGAGCAAACATTTAATAAAATATGTTAAAAAACACTTTGAAATGAGTTAAAAAAAAAAACATATTTAATCTGAAAAGAAAACACTAGATAAATGGATAGTCCTTAATCCGCGGAGTTTCGAAGAAATACTTTCTTTCTCATCAGAAGGTAGGAATTAGCAAAATCCGATCCCGCATTTTGCTAATGCTATAATTTGATATACAGAGTACTGAGATTTGGAAAAATCGCTGTGATCAGTTTTCGGCCAGAAGTTTGGTTGTAAAGGAGTCAAAGTTCATCGATTTGACATTGGAGAACTCTAACAAACTTCTACGAGAGTTTGGAGTCTACACACTTGAACTTTTACATATAGGTACCTTGGACATGGATCTACCTTAATAACTCGATTTGAGCCCAAAATAATAAATTTTAAGGGGCCATAATGACGGTCAAAATTTAAAAAAAATCGACCATTAATAAAAATCCTAGATTCCAGTATGATGGCATCCCAATTATAGTGTTAAAAAAGCTTCAACCAGAACTTGCTCCCATACTTACGAAACTATTTAAGCGCTGCCTTAAGGAGAAGTGCTTTCCGACTCCCTGGAAGACCTCATCAGTTTGCCCTGTATTTAAGAATTCAGGTGATAAGTCATCTCCCTCTCAGTACAGACCAATAAGTCTCCTCTGTGTTATGAGTAAGTTGCTGGAATCAATATTAAATAGAGAAATAGTCAACCACCTCAGCAGGAATAACCTTCTTAGTGACACACAATATGGTTTCCGCTCTGCAAGATCTACCGCAGATGTGCTGACGGTTATATCCCACAGGATTAGTGAATCTCTTGACAAAGGCTTCCTTTCTAGGGCAATTGCTCTTGACATATCAAAGGCCTTCGACAAGGTATGGCATAAGGGTCTGCTTCACAAGATTTCCAGCTACGGTATAACTGGAAATGTTTTCTCAATCATTAAATCATTTCTCTCCGATAGGCTCATAAGAGTAGTGGTAGATGGACAAAAATCGGAGGCCTGCAATATAAATGCTGGGGTCCCTCAGGGGTCAATCCTGGGCCCAACTCTCTTCCTGATCTACATCAATGACCTCCTTAAACACATACTTAAATCATTCGTTGACATCTATGCTGATGACACGACCATCTACAGCAACACATCAAAGGCTGTAAATGACAAAGTTCTCTCTGACTCTCTCCTCTGATCTCGAGCGCGTGGTTCAGTGGGGGAAGATGTGGCTAGTTACCTTTAATGCATCCAAAACCAAACTCCTATCCTTACATCATCAACGCTCTGATCCCCATCTGCCATCAATTGTGATGGATGGCTCTCGTCTGGGTGAGGCCCCGTGTTTTGACAAGCTTCTGGGTTTGACCTTTACTCCTGATCTGAAATGGAACACGTACATCAAGTCTGTTGCCAAGGTCGCTGGAAAGATGGTGGGATCCTTCTACCGCTCCAGAAGATATCTCACTACTGATGCAATTCTCTATCTATATAAAAGCCAAGTACGTCCAAGGATGGAATATTGTTGCCATATCTGGGCAGGAGCTGCCAAAAACAGCCTATCATGCCTTGACAGAGTACAAAATAGACTTCGTGGCTTAGTGGGGGATGCCCTTTTCTCTACCCTGCAACCCCTCTCTCACAGAAGAGACATTGCGAGCCTATCCTTGTTTTATCGTTATTTTCATGGCAGGTGCTCGTCTGAACTCCAATCCCTGGTCCCCCCTCGCAAATCTTTCACGAAAAACACCCGTCTAGCTGAATCCACTGTTAAAAATTTCCCCCACTCTATATCTGTGCCTAAATCAAAACGCGGATTCCATGAACAAAGCTTCTTTCTTAGAACTGCACGCCTGTGGAACTCTGTTCCGTCTGCCTGCTTCCCTCCGGACTACAACTTGGATGTCTTCAAGTCTAATGTTAACAAATTCCTAATGAACCGCCCCCTTAAGTAAACACTCCATCAAATCTCCACACTAACGTAATGTACTTGCAATAACCCTTATCCCTGAGTGGCTTCCGGGCCTTGATAAGTGGTGATCACTGTGTAAAAAAAAAATGTTCTTTTATAAGAAGAATAAGGGCTTGGTAAATTGTTTTTGGGAGTATTCAGTCGAACAATAAATTTTGATTATAAAGTTCAACTTACAGTTTTAATTTTCTTTCTCTTATATATATATATATATATATATACATATATATATATATATATATATATATATATATATATGTGTATAAGCAAAATTATTTGTGTGACTGTCTGTCCTGTCTGTGTACATGCTCCTTAAAAATACTCTGTCAATTTTCAGTCTTCAGACTAGTGATGTGACATCAATATTGAGATTTGAGAAATTTTCCTGTCAAGTGTGCAAAGTTTAATGATTTGATCTCTGAAAATTCTACCGAACTCCTTCGCCAATTTTGGGGCTAAACACTTTAAATTTTAGATGTAGGTTATTTGGACATGGCTCAAATTCTTGATCCCAAAACCTTTAATGTTAAAGGGTCAAAATTGGGGTCAAATTTAAAAAAAGTACATCTTAGCCAATTTTTGGTCTAAACATTTGAAATTTTGCATAAAGTTTATTTAGACACAAAGCAAGCCTTTTAATCGGTTTTTGGCCTAAAATGTGGCAGCCAAGGGGTCAAAGTTCAAAAGATCTGAACTTTGCAGTCTCTAGTTTACTATTCAGCAAATTCTAAGTCTAAACATTTAAAATTATACATAAAAGGTATTTAGAACCGCAGTAAACTTTTTAACCATTTTTGGGCGGGAATATTGTTTTGCCAGGAATCAAAGTTGAAAGAGTTAACTTTTGCAGACTCTACCAAAATCCTCACCAATTTTGTGCCTAAACATTTTAGATATAGTTTACCTGGACATTTTAACATATGCATATATACATTTGCACATAAATCTAAAATGTTATGGAAAAAAAGCTACATTCCAAAGATTTATTTTAACATTTTTATTAAATTAGACCTTATACACATAATCAAAATTATAAGACCAGAGATGAAAATGCTACTAAATTGTACAAAAAGTTATAATGAGTTCTACCTCCACTGCTTTCGATGACTTCAAAAATTCTTTGGGGCATGCTAGAAATAAGAGTTTCCATTAAGGTGCGGGAGATCATGTTCCAGTTTCTGAAGATGGCTTCACGAATTTCATTGTTTGTTGAATATTGTTTGCCATTTCGGTAAACCTCTCTTGTCATCCATCCCCAAACATTTTCAATTGGGTCCAAGTCCGGTGAGAATGAAGGCTGTTCCAAGAGATGGATTCCATTTTCTTGTAATAAGCTCAATGTCCGTCTTGCAGTGTGGATTGCAGCATTATCCTGTTGGAATAACTATCTATCCCCACACAAACTATCACCCTCAATCATCAAAGATGCTTTTTGTAGAATGCTAACATAACCAGCTGCTGTCTTACAATCCTGCGCCACCTGGAGCTCCATCGTCCCTCTGTAAAAAAAAGGCACTCCGTACCATTACGAATCCACCACCACGATTACGTGTGGCAAAAATGTCAAGGGGCATGTTTTTGTCATGCCAATATCGCTGAAACCAATCAGGATCATCTAAATTGAATTTTTTCTCACCAGAAAACAGGATTTTCTTCCACTTTTTAACTTCCCAGGTTTGGTATTCACGGCCAAATTTTAAGCGGTCACCTTTGTGACTTGGAAGCAATCGAGAATTTGTTTACGCTTTTTTGTTGTAAGCGTCATCTGATGGTTATTGGGCTGAATCAGCATCTGTAACCGCCTTAATTTGACTAGAAGAAAGTCCTCTGTCATTCATAACAACTCGTCTGATTCTCCTATTCAATGCAGGAGAAATTTGAGTGGGGGACTACCAAAGGATTTTGCTTTTCCATAATTCTCAGTGTTCTTTAGAAAGTTGCAAATAATATTTTTTATGCGATTTTTATGCGATTGTTCTTTAGAAAGTTGCAAATAATATTTTTTATGCGATTTATCGCTCGATGTGACAAACCTTGCTTAAGGAATCCTAGAATTCGAGAGCGCTCAACTTGGGTTAGTTTTCTTGCTTTAGGCATGATAACACCAATACACAGTGATTGCTAATCCAAAATTGAACTAAAATCATTAGAATTATCATAAATCTAACAATTTAACTTGATCTTATAATTTTTATCATGTATAAAAACCTAATTTAATTAAAAATGTAAATTTTAAAATAAAATTTTCTGAATGTACCTTTTTTTTCCATAACCTTTTAGATTGTAGTAGTAATAATCTTAAGTCGGAAGAGTTTAAAATATATCCTTTAAAAAAGGTTTCTTTTTAAAGATTTTTAAGTGGTCTTAACTTTTTGATCAGCAGTGTGTACATTATATATATATATATATATATATATATATATATTGCTCCTCATCTTGAGTTGAGCATATTAAGAAGAGATACACGAATTACCATTAGCGTATAAAGCGATGTTCTTTGTGTAAACAAACCGAGCTTAGGTATTTCGGACGATGTCAAAACACTATTAATTCACGACTCGCACAACAGCTGCCAATTAGCTTAATGGTTAGGAGCCTTGACTGTCGTACAGGCGGTCGGGTTTGAATCCTGTCTTGAGGTCGTTGCCTGTCTAGCCGCACTGATGAGCTGTGAAACAGCGAAACAGTACTGTATTTGGATGGCTATATATGTATTATATATATATATATATATATATATATATATATAATTTTCGGTGTTCACATAAAGTATATAAACTATCTATTTTATATATTGATTTTTAACAGTGCTCAATATGTAAGTATAGCTAGGTAGTAAGTTATTAATTAAACCCATTCACAAAATAGTATGCATTTCCTTATTACAAACACGACAATACAATAGATATTAGAAGTCAGACACCCGCGAACCTGAGGAGTAAAGCCCGTCCATTGCTTAATGAAACATCTAACTTACAGGAGGGAATAACAATGGATCTAATTGATAAAAAGCTAAAGTAATCACTACGTCTATATAAAAAACACACGGTAATGCGTATCTCGTGCTGTTACATAAGAAGAGATGACGTATAGTATATCTTTGTTGTTGTGTGTTCGTATTAGTGAGTGTTCATATTGTGAGAGATCATATTCTGTGTGAGATACACAGGGTATATGTAAAGAGATAGGGTACATGTTAATACAGGAGAGCCGACGGCATGTAATATACAATCAGAGGATATTTATGATACATAGATAGATAGATCGAGAGATTGATAGTGAGACGAGATAGTTTAACATTTATACGTTTTCAAGTTCTGTGAATGGGAGTGTTTCTATAACATTGACACACATATTTCTTTACCTATTTTTGAGATGATGATTTTCACAAAGTTCTTATAATATAAATTCACAATATTTTTTCTCTTGTTGAATAACATAACACGAAGCCGCAGATACAAAAATATGATGATATTCGTTTATTTCATTTCGACTGGTCAATGGCTTTGCATCAAGGAATTCAAGTCTTTACACGAGTCTTTCTTCTCCTCTTTGCTTCTAAGGTTCCATGTCAGCTCTGTCTCTGACTCACTGACTTCTCTCTTCTCCCCTGACTAACTGCTCGACTGACTTACCCTTTGCCAAGCTCCAACTATATTGAAAACCTATGACGTCATTGCATAACCAACACGTGCATATCAGACACGTGGCCTGACACGCCTCACCTTTTCACAAAGCCGACTCTCTAACCTAATTTTTGATTAACCCATTTTACAAACATTTTCCATTGTCCGTTTTTAAATTCCTTATTTTAATTTCATTTCTTTAACAGAAACAAAATTACATCATTACATTCCTTTTTCAATAAACAGATATCTAACTATTTTATGAGAACTAAACAATAGTAATTCTACATTCCATTTTCAATAATATTCTGTATTATTTATTTTAACATATGATCGGAATTCTCAATTCCAAATCTAGCTTCGCAAGTTCAAATTCTCGGTTATCCTATCTCATATGTACTCACTTACAAGAACCGGTGGCTGTTTTTAACATTGCATGTTAGCCTGACAATTCCTAGCGGTAATTAAATGCGGAAGTTTTATAATGCTAATTACCATACATTTTCATAAGTTTAAAATTAAGGTTTAGGGTTTAGTTTTAGAGTTAATGTAAGGCTTGGGGGTGAAAGTTAAAAAACTATATTAACATTTATCAGATACGTGTTACCATTTAAAAATAATGGAAAAACTTTAAATACAGTATAACACCCCACCGTGAAATTAATGAATAAATATTCTTTTCATTTTATTTGGATTTATCGGATAACTGTTCTCATCTTGAGTGTAATTTTCAGAACGTTTCGGTCGATGTAATCTCCGCCCTTCAGGTGTATCCTGTCGAAATCAGAAATGTTTTTTTTGTCGAACTCGGGAATTTGGACGGAATTCCGAGAGGAACCCTTTATTTACTTCACGAGGGGTATCCTGCTTTTGTTACGTCAGCCATGACTGGATAGATGTCCTGAGTAATTCGCAATTCTATTTTTTTCGGTCGCCGACACTGAGGATTGAACCTTCAACCGTCAGGAAAGTATCACTTTTTACAATTGATTTTTACACGAACTCTAAGCACTGCGTCACTGGTCTTCCACAACATGCTAACAGTAGTTGAATCCAAATAATATGAATAATCAATGCTTATCTCTAAAATTTATAAACGAAATATTTTTTAATAAAAAAACATATCCGGCTGTAACGTTGTACACACCTTTAAACACGGGATCGAAATGTTGTAGCCGTTTACGTGTCAAAGGAGATCAATACAAAAAATAACTGGAATTCATTTTTTCGTGCAACAATGACGATTATTTACTCATTTTACCGCTACGCAGCTGTGACATCACTAACAACTGTAACGTTACTATCTTCTGTTACATTCTCTCGATCAGTTTTATCGTCTTTTTTCCTTATAATGACGTCATTTCGGATTTCTTATGTATCTGCATACGCGCGTTCGTGTTCTTTCACACGGTGTACTTTTTTAAAGTTCTTTACACACATTGTCGTGTGCTCCATTAGGTGTCTCAGAATTTTTGTAGGAATTTTTGACACCCCTAACACGAAACTTCGAATAAAATATAAACATCTCGTAATTTCTCTGTTAAAAGTGGGTTGTTTATTTTCTTTATGGATTATACTTACAAAATAAACTATTAAAGTTGTTTTAAAAGTAATAGAAATTTTTTTTAAACAGTAATGAATTTTCCGAACTCAATATTTTTCAATTTTTAAACTTTAAAAATCTATCAAAATTTTTCTATTTATTCTATTTTTACGATATTTTCAGGGTCAATGTGAAATTTTATGTTCTTTCCAATAATCTGAATATAATATTTTAGACAAACGTTTTTTTTTTAATTCACGCCCCCCCCCATTTTCAAGTGTCTATTAAAAAGTAAATAATTAATTTACTCACCGAAAAGTAAATAATTAATTTACTCACAAATTCAAGAGAAAAGGTCAATAAATAATATATTCAAATTTAAAACAAAAAAAGCGTAGTGTTTTTTCAGAATTTTACCTGTAAAGTTTGAAGTTCAAAACCTTTTTTTAACCACGTTATTTGTTTTTTCTTTTTTTTAATGGAACCTTAGTCCTAGCTTCTCTAATTGAAAAAAAAATTAGGGCTTGAATTACATTTTTCGAGGAGTTATAAGCTTGGAAAGACAGGGGGTCGAATAATTCACGCCTCCCATTTTGAAATGTCTATTAAAAAGTAAATAATTAATTTATGTACCAAAGTGTTATATATCACAAATTGAAGAGAAAAGATCAATAAATAATATATTCAAATTTAAAACAAAAAAGGTATTGGTTCTTTTTAGAAATTTACCTGTAAAGTCCGAAGTTTAAAACCTTTTTTTGTTTTTTGTTTTAATGAAACCTTGGTCCTTGCTCCTTTAATTGAAAAAAAAATTAGGGTTTGATTTACATTTTTCCAGGAGTTATAAGCTTGGAAAGATGGGGTAGAATTATTCACTATTTTCACGAAGTTTCTGACACACCTCGTGCTCCATTCTTATAGCTGATAAAATTAACGATGAAATAAGTTTGTCTTCTAATTTATCATAAGTCGTCTGCTTTACGTTTTTTTTTGGGGGGGGGCTAACCGCGTTTGTTAGATGTTTCATTAACATCGCTTTTTGATTGGGTAACTAACTTGCTTAGCGCTCGGCACCTTCCGGTGGTTTACGTCAGGTTCCAGTCGAGCCCAAGCCCACATTTATGGAAATCCGGATCGTTACCTTAGTGCGTAAGGTGTCCCAATACTATAGTTTTATCTAGTGGTTGCTATGCTGATGGCTCTCTTGAAATAAAACATAAAACATAAATAATTGTGTTATGAAGCGAGAAGCAGAGAGAACACAAAGCCGATATTGAGTTAAAAATATGCCGCAGCTTTATTGGCTGGATCCATCATGGTGGCCTGCGAAGCTAGTCGTGTTTTCACACACACAGCTTCGCAGGAGGTTGTAGTCGTAGCTATGTACTTTGTTGTAGCCGCAGCTACGTACTCCATAACAATTTGAAAAAATATTTGCTTTATAGCAAAATTCTTTTATCTTAAATATATTATTCTACATATAAATATTACGAGGAATATTTATTTTCAATTTTTTTTATATTCAACAATGTTTACAATTGATTCAGCCAAAAAACTTCAATCGATAGCGAATTGAGGAAACAAATGTAACGCCATATAAACGTTTACACACGTATTAACATGTAGGGGAAATGGAGACCAAACCAAGTAATAACTCGACTCATTTTTTTTTCTTGATCCAACTTTCCGAGAACTTTCCCGCATAGGAAGTGATCGTGATCCTGTGCGTGATCGTGATCCTGTGCGTGATCGTGATCCTGTGCGTGATCGTCTCTCTAACATTACCACGCAGTCTGTACACACGTTCTTCTTATAATCCTTTTCTTTATTTCTTTCTTTGTCATAACGTCATCTCGCACACGGCTAGTTTATTTGCATACAACTGCCACACGCGCGTCCGCGCTTTGTTACATGAATGAGTGCTGCCTACTCACGAGAGCAGAGTTAGACACAACGCCATTCTTTGCTCTGTAGTAAAATCTAGTTTCTGAAAGCGAGTACTCGGAATATAGACATTTTTTTTAATTACATCAGTCTAAAAAGGATACTACGTTCTGTCCTTGACCAAAAATCAAAGAGGCCACAAAAATACTGCTCTTTTTCATGTTTAAAATGGATTTTAATAAGAGTTGTAAGTGGAGATCGTGTTTACTTTCAGCAGTTTCTTGGTTCTCGTTTTTTTTTTTTTAGTTTCATTTTATAGTTCTTACAGTCCATGAACCAGTTTTCTGACAAAAGGGGAAGAATTGCTGTTTTCTTGTCAAAATATATTAACCCCGCATTTATCATTGATTAGGTTTTGGGGTTAAAGTATAATTTTCTCATCTCACATCAAATCAGCCTCGTCTTTCAATCGTAAACGTGCGCCTTGCCTTCCTGACATTCTGGTAGATTATACCGTATAACGTTACACACGTTTTACACCCGTGTTACATGTACGCGTTACATGTGCACACTCCGGACCCAACCATTGGAAAAGAAGACATGTAATAACTAGACTTCCCAGCAAAATAATAACTGCACTTGTTAACATGTAAAAAAATTATTTTTTTTACACGGTGGTCACCACTTATCAAGGCCCGGAAGGGAAGCACTCAGGGATAAAGGTTATTGCAAGTACAGTACGTTGGTGTGGAGATTTAATGAAGTGTTTACTTAAGAGGGCGGTTTATTAGGAATTTGTTAACGTTGGACTTGAAGACATCCAAGTTGTCTTCACATTCTTTACTATTCGGAAAATAAAATACAGTCATATTTGGATACATTTTATGCATCCCTCTGCAATTTCCTTGAGAAATAAAACAAAAATTGATCATATTTAGTAACTAACGGGGAGACACGATATTGCCCAATACTGACTTAGGATAAACTAGTGTTTTACTCCATTGTTCTACTCCCATTAAATCGGTGAGATTGCTCAGTTTTCAATAAAATCGATTGATTGCTCATTTTTCAATAAAATCGATTGATTGCTCATTTTTCAATAAAAT
Source organism: Euprymna scolopes (assembly GCF_053919585.1). Classification (NCBI taxonomy): domain Eukaryota; kingdom Metazoa; phylum Mollusca; class Cephalopoda; order Sepiida; family Sepiolidae; genus Euprymna; species Euprymna scolopes. The sequence continues at coordinate 81,496,613 of NC_136513.1, read as the reverse complement.
CGATTTATTGCCTGCTCTAGTTGTGCCCTGCTGCGGCCCACCGGAAGGAAACTTTACATGTTTACCCGCAGTGACTTACTCCACACTGTATTGTAGTCTACATAACACTGTAGAGAACTTACTGTTTATTTTATAAAATTATTTTTATATAATGTGGCACTCTATCTTAGTGCCACGGTTGTGATAGTTGTTAACATATATTATCCCCCAGCAGGGTCAGGAGGTGATTCTGGCCGTAAGCAGAGGGATACACTGAAATAAGCAACCAGAATTCAATCCCACAATTCCCCCCTTTTATCGATCTCATTTTTTGTCCGGAAAGCATGGGGTAAGACGTATAATTTTGTCTCTCCGTAAATGAGAGGAGGGAGCACTCCCTCCCTTAGCACTAGTTAAGGTTAGTTAGTTTAAAGGAGCCAATTCTGTTAAGTTAATTATATGATCTGTATGTTAATATTGTAATACATCTTGTATAAATTTTGTAAAATAAAATCGTTAAGAGCTTATATATTACAGTTGTTTCCTGGGTTGTGTGTGTCTGTATTGAATGTCTGTCTTAGGACAAAGGAAACGGGCCTGAAGACGAAGAAGATTCCAACCATGTCAAACCCTCAAAGAACAAGACGTCAGTCTAGAAGAACTAGCCAGCTACACCCACCATCTCAGGTAAGTTTTTTTCATCACCTAGACTAAAAAAAAAAAAAAAAAATCTAATCGATAGATCTTCATAGCCGGACCGTTTGCAAGACATTTAATGCAACACGTGGGTCGGTCACGCGCTAATGACCGGCCTATAGTTTTACAATAAGAGGTTGAATTAAATTATAAAATTAAAAAATCAAGGATCATAGTTCAATTTTGCCGAGATCAACGTGTACTATCTGTTCATCAGATACTGCACTTCAATTTCTTGTTCTCACAACAAATCAGAGACAAACTTCTTGTTCTAACAATAAATCAGAGACACACTCGCAACATCTGTTCTCTGAGATGGAGGTTGCAGAGAAGAGAAAAGGACATCTCCTACGAGGCTACGAAGTCTATTTTGAACTCTATCAAGGCAGGACAAGTCCTTTCTAGCAGCTTCTGCCCAGATGTGGCAACAGTATTCCATCCTTGAACGTACCTAGCTCTTATATAGATAGAGAATTGCATCAGCAGTGAAATATCTACCGGATCGATAGAAAGATCCCACAATATTTCCAGCGGCCTTGGCCACATATTTGGTGTACGTATTCCATATAAGATAAGGAGTAATTGTCAAGCCCAGAAGCTTGTCAAAACTTGAGGCCTCCTGAAGACGAGAGCCATTCATTTCAATTGATGCCAGATGTGGATCAGAACGTTGATGATGTAAAGATAAAAGCTTGGTTTTAGATGCATTAAAAGTAACCAGTCACTCCTTTCTCCATTGTACTACGTGCTCAAGATCAGAGGAGAGAGAATCGGGGAGTACTTGGTCGTTTACTGTCTTGAATGTTCTACCATAAATGGTAGTGTCGTCAGCATAAATGTCTACAAATGATGTAAGGATGTGATTTGGAAGATCATTAATGTAGATCAGGAACAGAGTTGGGCCCAGGATGGACCCCTGAAGGACACCAGCATTAATACTGTGAGCGTCTGATTTTTCCCCTCAACTACTACTCTTATGAACCTATCAGAAAGAAATGATTTAATAATTGAGAAGACATTTCCAGCTATACCATAGGCAGAGATCTTGTGAAGTAAACCTTTATGCCATACCCTATCAAAGGCCTTAGATATGTCAAAAGCTATTACCCTAGAAAGGTTGCCTCCGTCGAGAGATTTGCTAATCCTATGAGATATAACTGTAAGCACATCTGCTGTAGATCTAGCAGAACGGAAACCATATTGAGTGTCACTAAGAAGGTTATTTTTGTTGAGATGATTAATTACTTCTGTATTTAACACAGATTCCAGCAACTTACTCATGACGCATAGGAGACTTATTGGCCTGTACTGAGAGGGGAATGAGCGATCACCTGAATTCTTAAATACAGGGAATACTGATGAAATTTTCCAGGGAGATGGGAAACTATTCTCCTTAAGACAATGTTTAAACAGTTTTGTAAATATGGGCGCTAGTTCAGGTTGAAGATTTTTTTTTTTTAATCGCATTTGTCGATTATCGTTTAAGGGTTTTTGTTTCTTTTCAGACGCATAAGGTATACTTGTGTGAAATTTCATAAAATTAAGCCCAGCCGCTTCAGAATCTACAGGGAACTCACAAAGAGAGAGAGAGAGAGAGAGAGAGAGAGAGAGAGAGGGGGGGGAGGGGAGAAAGCGTGAGAGAGAGATTGCCTTTTATATATGTTAGTACCGTAGTCGTTGTACTTTATTCTGTGATGTCATCAAATCACAAGACTTTTAGTGACCCGGTCTTTTATTCGCGTTAGCCGTGGATAATTTTCGTCTAAGGGAGATTACTTACGAAAATCATTATTAGGTAATGATTGAACTCGTACACAAATATTTCCGCCAATAGTATCTTACGTCAACGCTTAATCAAATCGGTTCGCTGCGTGCCGTTATTAATTTAAGTTTGATTTCTGCGCTCAACATTAATCGCTTCATCATTTATGGTTCAATCGATGGACTTGCGTAATAAGGTAACATTGATTCATGGCAGTATTAAGCCGGTTTAATTGTTAACACGTATAGTAACAATTACGATAGATCAGTTAGGTTAATCTGAAGATGTATTAAGGCGCTATCACACTTTGAATTAATAAACATCTCATTTTAAAAAACAATCAATCATTGCTTTCTATAATTAGCATTAATATATAAATCAGATAAGATGATCTTTATCGATCAGAGCAGCACAAAAATATTAATTGGTATTGGTTTAGCTTTCAAATATTTTGAACATAACGGTCGTATTTATGAACCGTTGAGTAAGAACTAGTTCTAATTTTAATACTCTGGTTTCATTCAATGATTCATAAGCATTGCTGTATCATCCATTTTTAAAAAAAATATTTTTTACTCTTGTCCAAACTAGGCATATTGCCACTTAGACTTAGGGTTACTATTTGGGACCATGTTTACTGGGGACTATGTGTGGAGATGAGCGATATATCTGTTCACATTCAATTCATGTTAGTACAGTCAAGAAATCAGGAAAAATGTGTGGCATAGGACATCCCGAGCTCGTTATGGATTGTCATGGCTAGATCGAAATATAATTGTTATTATATATATATTATTCCTTAATTGGAATTTTTTATTTTGAGATGAGCATTTTTATGTTAATTTTATTTTTATTTCGGACTATTAGTCTCATCTTTATTAGTTGTTGTTTGTTTGTTTTTATTGGTTCACAACGTTTCGGCCAATTTCAACTAATAAAGATGAGACTAATAGTCCGAAATAAAAATAAAATTAACATAATTGTTATTGTTTAGAAATTAGGTTTTGGGGAAAAAAGTTTACATTAGTTTGTAGAAAGAATGTTTGAAGGAAAATGTTTATAGTTAAAGTTGTAGATTATAATACAGTGTAACCCGGATATGAGATACTTCTCTCTGGTCCCTACAACACTCTTTTATCCGGGTTACACTTATATCCGAGGTTCTTATATCCGGCTTACACTGTACACAGGCTCTAATTTGAGACTAGACAAAATCTCTCTTATATCCGTTTTTCCTTATATTTGCGTCTCTTATATCAGGGTACCACTATATTTATAAACAAAAAATCCAAACACAATAATCCAAGTGGGCTTACGCCACAATTTAAATATATGGACCTCTGAGAGTCTGACATAATCACTTTAATAACTGACGTGGATTTTGTAGAGATTGAGTTTTCGGACAGTTGAAATATATAACTCGGCGCGAGGGGCTGAAACTTGTTGAGAATGGCTAGGGGGCGAACCGAAGCTAAGTTAGAATGTAACGAGAGAATTGTAGATACAGCCGCGGTTGGGACAAAGAAAAAAGAAGAAGAAACCATGTTTTTATATAACGAGTTCGTTGTGTTGATCTCTGCGAAGGGAAAGGAACCATGTTCCAGCACCACCCGATGGTGATAAAAGGAGCTGCTGAATGAATCCATCGGACAGGAAAAAAATTATTCCCGTATATATGTTTGTGAATTGTTTTTCACACACACACACACACACACACACACATACACGCGCACACACACACAGTTAAACACACACTAGACATCACATCACGCATATTGTATATAAACACATTACAGACTGAGAGAGACAATTCAGCTATATATACACACCGAATAACATATGGAGGGAATTACGAAATCTATGGTGCGAGGGAAGAAGATCTTAAATTGTGGCACTTACGGTGAAAAGGTATTATATTAATGCTAGACGGGTGTATCGGATATATGGAAGACTATAGCTTACAAATGCAATGGGCTAGTCAGAGCGATTTCCAGAGTACTTGCAAAACAGACATAAGGATGACACATGACGGCGATGGGGCAGACGTTAGTGCTTGATTGATAGTGCAAGATATATTAGATTTGAGACGCTTTTTTTTATCTTAGAGTGACGGACTAGTAGTAAAACCATTAGTTCAGATGTGGCAACAATATTCCATGCAGCAGTTAATGGTGGTTTTCAAGAGATACTATGAGTAATTTTCTAGCACGGTAAAGGGAACCTACCTTCTTTGCAGAAGCTTGGCAGTGTCGTTAATGTTTTTTTTTTTTTTGCAATTTCTGAAGTCTGAACAATGAGCTCTCATGCAGAGTGTTATTAGTATGGCTGTGACAACAGCATATTCTTTTCATTCTTTTGACTCAAGTATGTATCCGACACAGTAAGACACAGTTTATCAACCGAGAACCACACGCGTCTATATAAAAGCATATAAGATAATAACAGATACACACACAAGATTCAAAACAATGAAAAGAATACGCTATTGTCACAGTCCTCGTTATTAGTCATGGTAATCTGTAAGTTAGAATGATTCTTAGAATCGTTAAAAGAAATAAGCTTAGTCTTAGTAGCATTGAATTATTATCATCTATTTAAAGCCCCAGTATACTGCATATTTGGTGCATTTTGTAAGGGTGCCGATTTTTCCCTCATGATTATTGCATATAATGCATAACACATAAATAAACCGAACTGAGATATTTTCTAATTCACATACTTGGTAATAGTTTGCACCAACGTAGTGTTACGTTATCTAACATGAACGGCGCCCATGTAAACGGATATATACGTTTCGTGTTTGTTTGTGACGTGTTTTAAATATGTCACTAAATGTCTGTTAGGTGTTCTTCTCATTCTAAACCAGTTTTGTGTATCGTGATCGTCTAATGTTCGTATGCGCACGTGTGGGTGTAATATGTGTATCTTTTACATACCTTTACCTTCTCTGCTCACTGAAGCAGGTCCATCCTGACTTCATCGTGTTCTTGGATAGGACTTGAACCTTTTGGACGAAACACATCGACTGCGTCAAATAATATACAAATTAGCTTGATCTTTTGCAGATGAATTCAATTCTACAATCCATATATAACAAAATTGTATTTTCTTTTTAAATCAATAAAAAAAGGATCTTAATATTTATATTAATACACAAAGATACTAATTTATATATATATATATATATATATATATATATATATATGTATATATATGGATTATTTATCTTCCACCAGACTATCCATTCATGTGTAATCACCTTTTTCTTCGCCATATTCCCTCTGCTTCACTTTTTTTGTTTTCAAGTAAGATCTTTGACTTACTTGTTGTTTCATCAAATACTTTTGCATGCAAAATCCGATCCCGCATTTTGCTAATTCCTACCCTCTGATGAGAAGGAAAGTATTTCTTCGAAACTCCGCGGATTAAGGACTATCCATCTTCTAGTGTTTCCTTTTCAGATTAAATATGTTTTTAACTCATTTCAAAGTGTTTTTTAACATGTTTTATTAACTGTTTTCTCCTATATATATATATATATATATATATATATATATATATATACGTGTGTGTCTGTATAAGTGCTCGATATTGTAGCCCGTTAAAAATAGGCAGACACCATAGTGCGTTGAATTATGATGTGCGGGCGGGCACCAAGAAGGCCAGAAAACGGGGCTAGACAAAAGGTAAGCATGTAGACACGTAAACAAATTCTTGTGTGAAGACATTGAAACGCCTGAAATAAATGTATATTTATAAATATAAAGTCGTTGTCCTGTGTTTCACGAAGAGGAAAAGTCAGGTATGTCTCAATCGTCTTATTGTGTCAGTATGATGGACATTCATAACAGCGCCTAATAGCAGGAATACAAAGTATCTAAGGACAGAAAGGTTGGAGCTTAATTCTTCTTTTATTTATATTTTCTTTTTCCTTATATATATATATATATATATATATATATATATATATATATATATATATATATATATATGTATAGAAGAAATAAAAATTACAATAAGTTTACCAAGGTAATCAAAATGGTAAACTTAAAATATTTACATGATTCTTCCGGCCTTTGCAGACGTGTTTTAAATATTCTCTCCAGTGCTGTTTCTGTGCACATTTGAACTTTTCTTTTAATGATTTTGAACTCATTCCATTTGTGATTTTTTCCAAGGAATTCTGCCTTTTGGATCATTTTGGACCATTTTCCAGTTACTTGATTCCTTTGGAACTTACCTGTTGAATTGGAAGTTTTTAATTCGACCGTGTTTGGATTTTACCATTCTTGGATTTTTTACGACTACGGTAGGTCGGTGCGTACGTGAAAATATAATGTGACTTGTCCAGCACGCTAACTACTACGCCACAGAGCACTGCAGCTTAGTTTAGTGATTTTAAATAACTTCACATGAAAGAACTACGAAGCCAAACCGGTGTTCTCTTCTCAACTGTTCCTTGTGAACGATCCCCAAACGGTGTTAAGTGGTGGCAGGGGGAGGAGGAATTTATTAGAGAGAAAATATTTTACCACTTCATTGATCTTAACCGATTTTGGCCGTGACTTCTCAGCAGAAAAAGTATAGAAATCTAAGATTATCGAGGAATTTGAGAAATAATAAGCCTATAACACACCTCAGATATTGTTCTGCCGTTTGTGCATATTATATTTGCATGAAATATCTTGATTTTTAATCCTATTAAGGTCAAAATCCGACGGGAAAAAATGAGTTCATTTTATTTATATATATAATATATATATATATATATATATATATATATATATATATATATATATATATATATATACCCACTATGTAATAGTATGTCTTAGCTAGTTACGGAAGGTGTAATAACACTATAGTTGAAAGATGTAGAGTTGGACCCGGTGGCAACTGGTAGTGAGAGCACTAAATATTGAGATAGAAAAATAGAAACTTCTTCCTCTGTTGACGTGGCGATTATGATCTTGTTGCTTATCGGATTTAATGTATCATTTTATTATCACGAGTGAATGTGGCAGAAATGATAGTCGTAAAATACACAAGATAGTTGTAAGGGATGATGGATCTAATTTGTATGTGGAATCCGTTGTTGTAAACCTACGATACTTTGGACAAAAGGGGAATTTTGCAATCAAAATAATATATATGTAGATTGTATGATATCTTCATTGTTTGATCATTTAGATAATGCTTCCCGAGAATTTGATTTTGTTTTGTTTAATAGAACAATTTGTAATAAAGAAATATTATTCATCGTCATTTAACTTCAGGGGATCTGGAGCCGGGCAACATCAAAGATAAAGCTAAACTGACTTTTCCCCTCTAAAACGAGACATTATAACCTCAATTATTTACGCTGATGCGTTTTCTGAAAGGTTCGTTGTTTCTTGGATTCACCGGTGAACCAATTGCAATCCGGTTCAGTAGGCATATATCAGTGTTCAACGCGGCAGCAAGACAGGAGTCACTTCATTAAGGATTGTATTCATCAAGTTATTTTTTTTCTGTTTCATAATCTTGTGTCAGCGTTGTTTAGTATTTGTTTTTCTTTTATTATCTCTATTGATTTTAGGTTTTTAGAATCGTTCATGCGAGATTCATTTGAATCCTGATTTGTTACTTTTCTCCTCTGTAGCTCCCGGCGAACGTGTCATTTGGTCAAGGCTGCGTATAAAGGGATCAACAATGCGAGTAAATGATTGGACAAAAACGGAGCCAGTTTTTTTTTTTGTTGTTTTTTTTTTAGTTATTTGTTTTGCTTAAGAATAAGCATATAGATATAAACGAGCAAATAGTCACGTACCTACAAATACAAAAACACGAAGACACGTATATATATATATATATATATATATATATATAGAGAGAGAGAGAGACAGACAGACAGACAGACAGAGACAGATACTAGGAGAGAGAGAGAGTGACAGAGACACAGAGACAGAGAGAGAGAGAGGGAGGGAGAGAAAGATAGAGACAGAAACACACAAAGAGAGAGAGAGAGAGAGAGAGAAAGAGAGACTTGGCGTGTCAAGGATTGAATGATGATCAACAAATATTCTTAGTTACATATTTATATTACCATCTTAATAAATGTCACCTACCTGTTTAAATGCGTGTATGCATACATGTATGTATGTAAGTATGTATGTATGCATGTATGTATGTATGTATGTATGTATGTATGTATGTATGCTAAACCTTTCAACAGAGGCGACGGATTTTCACAAAATCGGTATCGGCGGACAAATATCGACAAATTGGCTTAAAACATCAATTGCTTCACTCTCAACTGGGCATTTTTCTACAAAGAGGGTTCGCTTTTTTTTCGCCGATATTTTCGAAAGTCATATCCTCTTTTCGATTGACTAACCTTAATTAAAACTTCCATCACTTCCAGTTTGGCGATGAGCGCAACAGCAAAGATGTCACGTTTTTTCCACGTTCTTTTCCTCCTTTGCCCTTTCTCTGAATACCCTTTATGTAAAATTTTAAATGTTTACACCAGAAATTGTGCGATTAATTTGGTAGAGACTGCAGAGGTATTTTTTTTAAACTTTGACCCTTTAACATTTATTGTTTGGGGCTCAAATCAAGTTATTATGTTAGATCCATGTCCAAGGAACCTATATCTAAGATATCAAGTGTTTAGACCCAAAATTGGGGGAGGAGTTTGGTAGAGATTTTAATTGTTGAACTTTGACGCTTTAACAGCCAAATTTCTGGCGGAAAACGGATTACACAGATTTTTCCAAATCTCAGTACGATGTATTCCAAATTTCGAGTCTGCAAACTGAAAATTCACAGAGTTATTGCGTAGGGAAACGTACACAGACAGACACACAGTCACACAGATAGACACTTTCACTTTTATAGATATACTAGCATTTCAACCCGGCGTTGCGCGGGTGTTTGGAGGTGTATGCTGAGAAAAAAAAAAAACAAAACAAAACAACAAACAAAAAAAAGTTCATTTTTTTAACTTTGATCCGTATTATGACCACTTAACATTTATTGTTTTGGGCTCAAATCGAGTTATTATGTTAGATCCATGTCCAAGGAATCTATATCTAAAATTTCAAATGTTTAGACCACAAATTGTCGGAGGAGTTTGATAGAGTTTTCAAAGGTCAAATCGTTGAACTCAGACCCCCTAACAGCCAAATTTCTGGGCGAAAGCCGATCACATCAATTTTCCCAAATCTCAGTACCCTGTATATCAAATTTTGAGTCTGTAGACTAAAAATTGACAGAGTAATTGCGTAGTGAAATGTACACACACAAACACACAGATACACAGACAGACAGATACACATACACGTTTAATTTTATAGATATACTAGCATTTCAGCAGGCGTTGCTCGGGTGTTTGGATATGTATGCCGAGCAAAAAAACAAAAACAAAAAAAACGATCAATTCTTTGAACTTTGGCCCCTATTATGATCCCATAACATTTATTGACAAAGTTATTACGTAGGTAAATTTACACAGACAGACTCACAGACAGACACACACGTAGGCACGTTCACTTTTATTTATATACTAGCATGGGTGCCCGGCGTTGCTCGGATTTTTGGAGGTGTATGCTGAGCAAAAAACAAAACAACAACAACAACAAAAAAACAAACGGTCAATCTTTTAAAGGTTGACCCCTTAAAATGTATTGTTTTGGACTCAAATCAAGTTACTAAGTTAGATCCATGTGCAAGGAATCTATATCTAAAATTTAAAATGTTAGACCAAAAATTATCGGAGAAGTTTGGTAGAGTTCTCAAAGGTCAAATCGTTGAACTTTGACCCCTTAACAGCAAAATTTCTGGCCCAAATAGATCACGTAGATTTTCCCAAATCTCAGTACCCGGTATATTAAATTTCGAGTCTGTAGACTGAAAATTAATTTATTGCGAATGAAAATGTACACAGACACACAGGCAGACACACAGGCACGTTCTCTTTTATATATATATATATATATATATATATATATATATATATATATATATATATATATAGACTAGCATTTCAGCCTGGCGTTGCCAGGGTGTGTGGAGGTGTATGTTGAGCAAAAATAAAAAAGTTGTAGTAGGAAGGCAGGCTCGAACTCGTACCGTGAAGGAAGAAAAGGACAGGAGAAAAACGTGACATCTTTGCTGTTACGACCACCATCAAAGCGGGAGTTACGTAGATTTTAATTAAGGTTAGACAATCGAAACAGACAATGTTAGACAATGTGCGTGCGGAAAAGTTGGATTATTCTATTCATATATATATATATATATATATATATATATATATATATATATATATATATATATACACACATTAAAACCTTATTCATATACATATGTACATGCACATTTACTTTTGGGGGGGATTTTATTTATTTTGTTGAAATTATATGATGAGAGACAGTTAAGGACATATACACTGATTACCCACGATCTGTATTCATATTTTGCTCTCTGATTATCATATTTCCAATAATAGGAGCTAAATTGTAGAAACCTTTTCTTTGGGTGATAGTGCTAGTATTTGAAATAGGTGCTGATTCTAGAAGTATTCGTTTAGACCTATCTACAACGAATTTGATAATTTTTACATGATCAAAGTCAAACGAGTGATCATGTTCAGCACAATGGTAGAAAAGTGCATTTAAGGAGTTTCCATTCTTTATGTCTCTTTTATGTTCATTAAGTCTTATTTCTAATTTACGTTGTGTTTCTCCTATATATGTTTGGTGGCAGTTATTACAAGGGATAGAGTATATGCCGGCGTTGGATGTGAGAGTTTTTGTGGCAGTGCTTAGTGGTTTTAAATGTTTGTTTTATTGTTGGAGAAATTGTTTGCATCGATTATATACCAAGTCTATAAAGAGTGTAGCATTTTTTATGAATAGTGTGGGTTATTGAGATGAGCCCTCACTATTAAAATTAATATATAGTTCTATCCACAACGGTGGGCAACAATAATAATTTTGTTTGTTTTATTTACTTTCCTTGCTATTTCACTTATCGCAAGTTTGATAGTGAAATTATAGCAGGTGTTACTGAACTCCGTCCTTTAGAAAGTAAAACGTCGTTTCTACTTGCTTTATGAATAAATAATGGTCCTTAGGCTAAAAAGTTTTTCACTTGATGTATAAAAACTTCTTATAATTCAAACTAGTGGGGGTAACCGGTGTTGCCCGGGTGTGATGAAATGTCGGTGGGAGAAAATAAAGACCAAAATAGAAAATAAAGGATAAGCGAACATAATCACCCTGTTTCAATATTATAAAACGAAAACACAAACAAAAATAACAGCGAACGTGATGCAAAATAAAGACTATGCGAACGAAAAGCAAATGACATGAATAACCTTGTTTAAATGTAAAAACTTATTTTAAAAAATCGGAAAAAAACACCAACAAAAACAAAACAGCGAACGTGAAGGAAAAATTAAAAAAAAAAAACGAAAAAATGGCACAACTAACCATGTTTCAATATTAAAACTTGAAAAATCAAAAAAATATATCTGATATCTCGGCTCGAACGTTCAATCTTAAGATAACGACGCTACCACTAAAACGACTAGTCTATGATCGCGTGAGGGAAGTAAGGTTGTTATTTTTTCTATCTAAACTAATTCAAGAAAGAACGTCTTTTGCGCATGCGGGTTTGACTAAATTGTCATAAAGGAACGACAGTTTGCTACCCTTCCCTGTAGAAAAGTGCCCAGGTAAAGGAGAAGGCAATGTTCGATATTTGTCGTCCGAAGGGTCGAGCTTCAAAATGATACCGATCTCGTGAAAATCTGTCCCCTCTGTCGAAAGTTTTTCCGAGACATACATACATACATACATACATACATTTAAACATACAGATAAGATGTATACTATACATTAGTTTAGAAAGGTTTCGATCAATAAAAATCCCATATTTTTAATATTGTTTATGTGCAAATTCTCATAAATAACGTGTTTTTCTGTGGCAAATATTTCTATCCCTATATGAAATACACACATATACGCGTATTGAACCAAATATCTTATTTTATATCTTAAAACTGAGTTAGTAAAGAAGTTATCAACATTTACATTCCTCTCACTAATTAACTTGGTAAGCATTATAGCATATCTTCTTTGTAATCTCTTCGTCTTACGGCGTTCCAAACAAGAATTAACCTGGTCTGGTGGAGTATCCAGTTAAATACTATAAATTTAAAGTTACTTTGAAAGCATCACTGAGGGCCTTCTCTGATCTCATTGCGGCAGAACTTTCCAAGCGAAAGTCAGGTTTATCAGTCATCTCTGCACGCACCGATGACAATTTCCCAATTTCAGCCTCCATGATGATCAGATGGCTCTCCTTGTTCCGGTGGAAGAACAATAAGAAAGGTAGACGTCACTCTCTATAACAGGCACGATGGGAAAACAAATGAACACATATCCAAAGAAATGGCAAATCTGTAGTGGAATGGGGACAAAAATGGATGATCACATCCAATGCTGCCTAGACTAAGCTTGTCTATTTCAATAATTACAAGAAACCTTCTTTACCATCAATAGCAATGGCCAAGAACACATTACCCGAAAGTATTTCCTTTAAACTCCTCCGCCTAACGTTTACAGGGAACATGAACTGGAATATATGTATTGAGAGCATTGCCAAGGTGCTACTAAGAATGTGGGCTCTCTCTACCGTGCTAGAAAACTACTTACGCCTGAAAGTATCCTGTACCTCTATAAGGCCACCATTCGTCCATGTATGGAGTACTATTGTCACATTTGGGCTGGTACATCTACTACTTGTCTCTCACTTCTGGACAGGGTTCAAAAGAGAGACGCCAACCTGATAGGTCCTGAACTGTCATCTAAGCTTCAGACTGTGTCCCATCGACGAGATATCGCATCCCTCTTCCTGTTCTACAAGTACTTTAATGATGAATGCTCTGGCGAACTACAAGCACTTTACCCCCTCGACGTGAATAACCCAAAACCCCCCGATAAGCAGCTAAATTCCACCCCTTCACAGTAGAGATCCCTAGTTGTTAGAAGGCCTTCTACTCCAATATTTTCTTCCCCAGAACTGCTAGACGTTGGAACTCCCTTCCGGGATTTTACTTTCCCAACTGTACTGACATGCAGAAGTTCAAGTTCAAGTGTAATGTGAACAGACATCTTGCTACTCATCTCTCTTCATAATACCCCTGCAACTTATGGCCCCTACTTCAAAGTGTCACAGTGCCTTGTTTGAGGTGTAAATTGAATAATGAAAAAATCACTAGAAGTTGTAGCAGTTTTCTTATTAGTAAGTGTATAGCTGTGATGGGAGATCCTATTTTAACTTCGAATTCTCATTTGAATATTTGGTCAAGGTTACTTATAGAGTGCAGTATCTGTATTTCTAATTTTTCTGACAAACCTTTACACAAAGACACCGAAAACACTCGAAAATGCTGTCAAGGGGACAATTCCATCCTCATTATGGTAAATATCTAGGCTGTGTGTACAAGGAAATAGTTTTACAAATGCGTGTACGTTGTTAAATGCAAGGAAAATTAAATAGTTATTAAATGTACTAAAAGGTCACGTAATTAAACATTCTGAACTTTACACAGGTGTCATGAAAAGGGAAAGACCCCAGTAAATAAGAAGGCAAAATAGGTAAGTTTGAAAATGATATTTGAAAAAGGTTAGTATCGAACCCAGTAGGGCGGTGTTCAAAGACAGGCATCAGTCGATTATTCATTCTTTTAGAAATAACTGGATATTAAATATGTCAGTTAAAAGAATGGACAATGCGAGTTTAGAAATAATAGTTAACAAAATAGGTTAAAAACGATACAATTCAAATTAGGAATTTCTTTTGTTTACCAGGGGGCGTGCCAATGCTTGTGCAAGCGCATGTGTACTTTGAAACGCGAGGGAGTAACAGTGTTCACCACGCTTCTGACGTCATCAAGAAAGGAGATTTCCAATATATGGAGACAGGTTTCGAAGTAAGGATAGTCAGTCAAAGACAGTCAAATAGACTTTGTTTTATCTTTATTTTCATGGCAGGTGCTCGTCTGAACTCTGGTCCCCCCTCGCCAATCTTTTACGAAAAACACTCGTCTAGCTGAATCCACTGTCAAATATTTTCCCCACTCTTTATCTGTGCCTAAATCAAAACGTAGATTCCATAACAAAGCTTCTTGCTTAGAACTGCACGCCCGTGGAACTCTGTTCCGTCTGCCTGCTTCCCACCTGAATACAACCTGGATGTTTTCAAGTCCAACGTAAACAAATTCCTGATGAACCGCCCCTTTAAGTAAACACTCCATTAAATCTCCACACTAACGTACTGTACTTGCAATAACCCTTATCCCTGAGTAGCTTCCGGGCCTGTATAAGTGGTGACCACCGTGTAAAAAAAAGAGAGAGTCGGTCAGACTGGGGGCTGATGCTCCTTAGAGGCGAAGGGGGAAGAGAGACTATGTAGCCATACAAGCTTGAATTCCTGAGTCACCAATCAGACGGCTGGATGAATAAAGAATCACAGTCTATATTTTGTAAACTGTTTGTCTTCGTGTCCGAATTACAACTTAAAGGTAAATGTGTTTTGTCTGTCATCTTGGAAACGAACTTTGTATAACTCCCCCTCTGCAATCATCAATAATGTCTCTCCCCTCTACTGAAGAGTTAAAAGTGCATTGCACATTCCCCTCATTCAATAATGAATTTCCATGTTCTCTGTGTTGTAAATATGAACTGTGTGTAATTTATGTAAATGTTATTATCATCTTCTGTTCAGGGTTTCTGTATTATGAATCCTTGTTATATGTTATCTCAATATGTACTCCGACTACACAACACAGGCACCTGCTGTAAGAAAGCAACAAATTTAAATATATATATATATGTATATATATATATATATATATTGAGATTTTATTTTATTATAATTTTAATTTTATCCATGTGTCGATATAGTTATGGCCTGTTTTCAGTGCGTGTGTGTGAGTGTGTGTGAGTAAAGTACAACACTCCTGAGTATAGATATAAGCATATGTTTGCTTCTAGTGTGTGTGTGTGTGTGTGTGTGTGTGTGTGTGTGTGTGTGTGTGTGTGTGTGTGTGTGTGTGTGTGGATTGAACGCACCGGTCAGTACTCAATGCCCCTGTGAATGTTTTTAATTTACAGACCGCAAGACAAAAATGCTACATTCTCACGTACTTTATGCCATAAAAACCAAAAGATGGGATAGATGAACTTAAATAAAAGGGAATATAAAAAAAGGGAAATAAAAAAGATGGTTATTATCTTCAAAGGCCTCACTTGTCCTCTCCCCTCGCTCATAACCCCCATCCATGTTACATTCTAACTTTGTAAACGAAATAAGAAAATGTTTTTGTTTGAAATATCAGTTCTCGACGATAATTCTTGGCCTGAAGACGTAATCCCCCAACGCGGGTGATTGTAGAAACATGTATGCACATATGTAGCCATCAATGTTTGTATAAATAAATTTCATATATATATATATATATATATATATATATATATATATATAGAGAGAGAGAGAGAGAGAGGGGGGGAGAGAGAGAGAAGTTAAAAGTTTTATGCTTGAAAGTTTATTCTCAGCGAAAGGCTACACAGGTGTAATGGAAGTCAGGTAAATCCAGTGACATGATAATATTTTAATAAAATACCCTTGAGCTGTGGCTAAAATCACCATGTTGTTTCACAGGGAGTAGTTTAATCTAGGCACAAATGGCTATCTGTTAACAATCGAAAAGGATATCGTCGTTGGTTATGATTTGGGCCCGAAAATAATCAACCGGTCGAATTTCCTCTTAACAACAATTTGTCACCGATAATAAATATATATTGTTATGTTTGCAGATATCAATGTGCGTCATTCTTTGCAATACACCAGAAATACAGCAATTACGTCCATATGCCAACGCGTATGAGGCAAACCATTTCGAGAAATTCACTTTACGAGAGCATCATTTAACTTTTGCTAATCAGTGTAATACAATCAAATTCCTAATGAATGTTTCTATCCGTGTATTCAGGTCACGATTTATGAAATAAATCGTATTTACTGAGGACATGTCACTGCAATTAAAACTAACATTTATTTTATCCGATTTGAAATTCAATAAACTGTGTCTAAGTAAATTTGTAAATCAGTTTCAAATAAGAAATACTACTACCTTTTTCTCATCCCAAACAAGGCACAGGGCCACTAAGTCGTAAGACGCTGCTATCTGAGCCCAGATTTTCAGGCATACTATGTAGGAAGTTGGGCACCGAGATATGAGGTCACATTACACTCGAATTTCTGCATATGAATACAGTCATGGAAATGAGGGCATTGGAAGAATTCAAATGTGTAGCAGTTCGAAAGAAGAAGCTATTTGAGAATAATGTTTTACGGCATCTATGGATCTCTACAGTATAAGGGTGGGATTTTGCTGTTTGTCGGGTTCCTCATAAGTATTTACGTCGAAGGGAAACTAGTGATATAAACGCACCTAGCATTACTATTGAAGTACTTGTAAAACAGGCACAAGGATATTACATTTCGGCGATGGGACAGAGGTTCGAGTTTGTCTGACAGTGCGGGACCTATAAAGTTGGCTACTTTTTTACCCTTTCTCGTAGGGAGGGACTAGTGATAATTCGTATGCCTAAATTAACTAGAAGATACACCCGGCGTTGACCGGTATTAAACGTAACGGTGAATTCATTTTAAAAGATTACGAAAAATTACGAAAAGTAACTGAGACATGTCCATGCAAGTATTATGTTTTTTTTTCTGAACAGTTATCTTCCTGTAAGTTAAAGAAAATGCTCGAGGTGAGATCGAAACCAAAACCTATAGACAGCAAGTCGAGTACGTTAACCATTAGGCCTTCTTTGACAGGATCTTTAAAATGTATTAAAATGAAAGTTTTTGCGGTTTTAACTTTTTAAATTTAGATGAACATATCTCGGCTCAAGCGAAAATTTTGTAAAAATTAAGTATCATCAGAATCAACACAATGTTGGCAAGACAAAACAAGTATTTATGCCAGTAACGTAAAAATCTTGCGTTCTGGTGGCGATGACGTGGCTTAAGTCGTTTTTTATATGGCTTGGGTTTTCGGTACGCATTTCTCATGCAGAAAGTTGTCTAAATGCTTGAAAAAATGGCAGTCGTATGTAGAAGCTCTGGAGAGTATAGTGGATAAGGGAGAGTTAGCACAATTCGTTCAACTTCTTCAGGATCGGTTTAGCAACGTGCGGTTGGGCATTATCATGTAGAAGAATTGCGCCTTTTCTGTTGATGCTGGGTGTTGCTGTTGTTGTTGAAGTTTATGATGCATTTCATAATGTGTTGATCTTACTTCTCCGGCGTAATGGTTTCGCCTGCATTCTAAAACCTGATGAATGAGACCGGTTGCAGACTACCAAAGAGTCAGCATGACCCTCTCTTGGTATGACACTGGTTTCGAAAGTGTCATTGATCTTCGTTTGCATCCAACCAGTGAGTTGAGAGTTGTTGTTAACAAGCCACTTTTCATCGAAAATCACAACTCTGTCAAGAAACGAACCGTTCTTGTGGCGTAAGAGAAATGAAGATGACAGCCCATAACGGCGTTTCATTTAAGTTGTCAGTCAATTTGGTAGGAACCTATCTATCAAGATTTGTGTTTTTTGTATTTCTAATCTCTCTCTCTCTTTCTCTCTCTTTCTCTCTCTTTCTCTCTCTCAACTGGTTAGAAATCATCATATATGTTCCCTCTAGTTCAAAAGCAAGTTCCCCCCAAAATTGTTTGTTGATTAGCTCCGTATAAGTTTCTTAATTGGCCGACTACTACGCTCACCATCTTCAAGGCCCAAACGAAATTTCTTCAACCACCATTTTGCTGGGCCAAACTTTCGTTGTTATCGCAAGTTGTTACGGCAGCTTTTCGTTCTACCTTGAATTGAAAGAAGAAAATCGTGCGAATTTGCTTTTTTTCCATACTGTATTCAACGTTCTGAAAAGAAGACATAACTGTTTTAAAACGGTTGAAATTCAAACGTTATTTAAGATGATTTTAGATGTAAGATATTCTAACGAAAACTTATTTGAAAATACATCATTCGAAATCCAAATTTAAAATTCCGCAACCTAATAATATAAAAATAGTATAGTTTCTTAAAACCGCATTAAGCATTTAAAAACATATTATATTTAAAAAAAAAAACAGATTGGGAAAGTCGCGCAGCAATCTGAACGTTTCATTAGACTGCGTGCTTTTCTTCTTGTCCAGAAATCAAAATTTCGTTTGAAAACCGAAGCATTTCCGGCACGATTTTTTCATTCGAAATCTGAAATGTTCCAGTCCGACATTTTCATGAATCAGGATAATAGTGTAATAATTGTTTTGTTTAACTAATTGTATACATGTGTTTTATTTGAATTTTCCATACTAATTCTGATAGTTCCAGGTCGAAATCTAACTGTAATTGATGATAACATTAATTAATAAATCCTTCTACTGGTTATTTTTAGTGGGTTGTTGAAATAAGAACAATCTACCTCATCGATTGAATAATGTGGTTTATTTCGAAAGTCTATATAGAAATCCATGTCTTCATAACGTATAAATTTCGTTTGTTTATTCATGGCACATTTTAGAATTTTTAGATGAGAATTTTGTAGACGGTTGTTATTCTCACAAGGTTTCGGCCGATGTAAATCCGGCATTCTTCAGATGCATTGTTTCAAGTTTGGGAGATAGTATATCGACTATGAGGACATATATGAAATTTAAAACGAAATCATTGATGCAACTTTGTGGACATATTGTTGTCGTCCCGTCAGCCATGACTAAATGGAACGGTTTATTTTTTACGATATTATTTTTATTTTTTATCACATCTAGTAAGGATTGAACCATAAACCTAAGTGGTGACTCCCTTGTAAAAAGAAAGATAACTGTAGCTTAAAACTGATTGTAAACCAACGTTTTTATGAGATGCCTCGCATGTCCACGGCGAGTAACAGTTTTAGTAAGAATAACTGATAATAATAATAATAATAGTAATAATAATAATAATAATAATAATAATATAGTACATTAACCGCCCAAGTTTACGGAACAAAGTAATTTACCTTGAAGATTAAAAAAATGACTAAAATTCTCCATACGTTTTCGAGTTGAACATTTTTATGTACTCTGAACTTAGTAAAGTAAGTACAGGGTGACCCAGAAAAAGTAAGTACAGTAAGTAAGTGAACAAGTACAGGGTGACCCAGATAAAACGGGCCCAACTCCAATTAGGCTCCGTTTCTTAGTGTTTTGTTCGTCCGAATGAAATGAAACTTTGGTCATAACTAGTTTATAATATTCAAAACACCACATGAAAACATTAGGGTCTTTGGCCTTTTTTCTTCATTATACAGCATATGTTCTAGATGGCCTTCATTTAGCTTTTGTTTTTTTTTTGGGGGGGGGGGTCACCCTGTATATACTCTTGATGCGATCCCCTATCTGTATAAGAGTAAGGTGCACCCTACAATGGAGTAATCTTGCCACATCTGGGCCGGAGCTGTTCAGTACGACCTATCCTGCATTTATAGAGTTCAAAACAGACTACGAAATCTAGTAGGTGATCCCCTTTTTTCTTCCCTGCAATGTCTTTCTCACAGAAAAGACGGCGCCAGTCTGTCTATGCTCTATCGCTATTTTCATGGTTAGTGCTCGTCTGAACTCCAATCTATGGTCTCCGCTTGCCAAACCTTCACAAAAAATACTCAACTAGCTAAAACCACTATATTTAATTTTTCCCACTCTCTATATGTGCCTGAATTTAGATACAAATTCCATCATCATAGCCTCTTTCCCAGAACTGCCTGCTTTTGGAATACTGTTCCCTTTGCATGTCTCCCCGGCTGAATACAGCATGGTAGCCTTCAAATTTAATGTAAACAAGATCGTATTAAGTCGTCCTCATAAATAAACAAATTACGCCCAATTTACATCATTAAGAATTACTTCACTACAACCTTACATTTATTAACTCTTATTATCGAGTGGCGTTCGGGCCTTGATAAGAGGTGACTACCAAGTAAAAAAAAAGATATTGTAGGAGTCTCATTATTTAAGTGTCCTGCATTATACACAGTTTTAATCAATGATAACCATAGCTTACTCGATTAATTAACACATTTTTTTTATTTGATTGCAGGCCCAACAGGCTCTGTCAGTCGTTGACAGACCATGGAGACCCACGAAGGGGTTCCTGCAGGTAAAATTTATGTGGCAGAAGTTTCACAATCTCCAAAAACACCTTCTCTGAGTCGACATTGTTAAATAACAGTCGCAAGTGAAGTGTATGTACAGGACGGATGGAAACAAATGCCGAGATAAGAGGAGAGTCCATACAGCGCCTAGAATTCCCAAATGGTCACCCATCTGGTGCTAACGAGGCTCAACGTTGCTTAACTTCGGTGATCTGTAACGCGATTATGCCGTGTTTTGATTACAACTTATTAATAAAAAATTAAAAAAAACAATGTTCAATTTCAGAAACGAAAAAGTCGTTAGAAACTCCAAAAAGGGTAGGGATCGCAGCGTTGTGAGTTAGTTATAACGTCATATAGCCGTTAATATATTTAAAAAGATATGATAAATTCATATTCTTTTTGGAACAAATATGTCCGTTATATTTCAAATCAGGATGTGTAACTGAAATGAAATGAGTGTATTTATGTAATTTATGGACTGATTATATGTATTAATTATTATATGTGGTGTTTTCTATTGTGCAAAAAGGTTAACCTGTGTCTAAAATTAAATTAAGTTTATCTAATAGGAGTTTACTAATTAATGGCGATACATTATAGAAACCTCCACATTGTTTAATTGTATTTGAATTTGCGATAAACGCTGATCCAAGAAGTATTCAGCCTGGTTTAATGAAATAAATTTAACTATTTTTTCTTGTGTGAATATCTCACAGATTTTTGATTCAATGCTAAGAAAAAAGCTACGCAATTATTTACCAGGATAAAGAAGCCAAAGTCATATACAGCAGCCATTTCTCTCATAAACAGACATCTTCTTTTACCCACACACACACACACACACACACACACACACACACACACACACACACACTAATAATACAATAATTTGCAACACACTAAACAGACTAGGAATTCCAGTCATACAAACCGCACGTCAAACTATAAAGCAAACATTAAAAACAAAACATCTCCAAAATAAACCAATTTCTAACGTAAGCATATACACTATTCCTTGCAAAAATTGCCATCATATATTCGTTGATGAAACCTAAAGTAAATTAGAGAAACTGCTCACCAATGAACATAAAAGAGATATAAGAAATAGCAATTCTCTGAATGTATTATTATCTTATTCATTGCAGTATAATCATACTTTTGCCAGTCTCTTTTCATACTTCGATCGTATAAACCCAGAGAGTGTTTGTCACGTGCATCTTTATCGTCATTCTGAAATGGATCAACCTATATCCTGACTGTGCTAACGTTTATAACAGTGATAATTTCTTAGCATCTCACACCATCAATTTCTGCAACAGAAAAATTAAACTTTTAGGCAATGAATGTGCGAGTTCAGTTATCATAGCTATGCAATTTATAATCCCTTTATCTTCTCAATGACAAACCATGAAACATGTCTTACAATTGTTTCACGTAGTCAGCCAAATCCCTTTCCATCTCAGGACTAAAAACCAATTGCCGTAAGGAAACAGGTGTGTAAGCAGTCCCTGCTGGTTGACTGCCTTGTTTGTCCATGTACCGCTTCAGTGTCATTCGATCAATGTTAAAGTCCTTTGCAACACTCCTCACACTCTGCCCTCCAGTAAGAGCGACAGCAGCCCGTTCCATAACGTCTGTAAGAGTTTGTCCACGATTTGTCTGTCTGGTGGGCTTTTTTCTGTGAAATACACAAAAAAGAAAAATGAAGTTAACACAATAAATGCAATAATTATCATTTTAATTATCAAATATAATAATGATAATAATAATAATGTTAAAAACAATAATAATAATAATAATAATAATAATTATTATTATTATTATTATTATTATTATTATTATCATTATTATTATTGGCTCACATGGAGCTTTCACACAAGTAAACAAACGATCTGATTGGAAACATGTGGTGTTCTCTTGAAGCTGAGTGACAACAAGTCTCCCCAGACGTCCAGCTCTCTCCACCTCTTTCGATAGCATTTGCAAATGAATTTGCATTATCGCAACAGCCGCTTACCATTGATTTCTCGCTGGTAGTTGCCATTGGTTTATACTGGAATTTGAGTGGCACTCAGCCTCCCCAAGGTCCCAGTTCTCTTTGCGCTTGCCCAGCCGAGGTCTGGTTGGCGCTCGCTCCGCGGTCTTTCATCATCATCATTATTATTATTATTATTATTAGAATAACAAAGCGCCTGTATAGCATGCAAATTCCTAGCAAAGCACGGCTTACAAATCTTAAACGTTTACCAGGTAACCCATAGATCTAATGCTTATACAAGTAGAGCGTGTAACTTACACAACATGCATAACAGGCCTACTGATGTGGTTTCACATTCATCTGCTTCTTGAAAACGTGTATAAAGACATTTGGGGCAAGTTGAGCCAGTGGCACAACTTACCTCGTTAGCATTCGCTTTACTTACCTTAGTCTGACCTCATTGATTTGTCTGTTCAAATGCATGCATCCCATGTGTTGTGAATGTAAAAAGCTTTTACAAGTATGAAGGCAAGTAATTGAACAAACAACTACCACATATTATATCTAATCAAACTATTACTACACACAAGAAACATGCACTCACCCCTGAAACGCTTTATGTTACTTTTTTGGCACGAAATCTGGTTTTCTTTTATTGCATCAACCTCTGATCTTGGTTCAGCAAAACAAAATGGTGGAGGTTAAAGTCACGTGATCAGTTGTTTATAGATTGCATACAAACTTAAATTGGCTTAG
The DNA here is from genome assembly GCF_053919585.1 of Euprymna scolopes. Taxonomy (NCBI): domain Eukaryota; kingdom Metazoa; phylum Mollusca; class Cephalopoda; order Sepiida; family Sepiolidae; genus Euprymna; species Euprymna scolopes. The sequence goes on along the minus strand of NC_136513.1, from coordinate 81,473,190 downwards.
TCAATTGTGGTTGAAACGGGGTGGCTCCAGTTACCCCTATGCTTAACTTACCCCGCCTTCCCCTACTGGTTGTATAAATATAAATCCAATTAAACTCGTGTCTTTATTAAAGAGTGCTCAATTCAGCACATAGCTGGTATATAGTCTGTTTATTATACAAATATTATTAGTTACATATGTGCATACATGTTTCAGCGTAGTCCCATTAAGGGACAAAACTACATCAGATCAAAAAAGAATCGATATTGAAACAGCTGTCAAGATTACATTAGATATTTCGGTGCGGTCTACATTCCTTGGAAAATTGGGGTGTATACTTTGTGAATGTGAGCAGTAGTGTTTTTTTTTGGGGGGGAAGGATGGGAAGGGAATATTGTTCACCGTGTTTAAGCTGTCATTAGTAGGAGGTGTTTGGTGATTCTTTTAGCTTGGCGGTTATTTATTGCCCTTGATTAAAAAATTCACATATCTTAGGTTGCTTTTTTATAATTGTATGTCTTTTATTGGTGTATCGAGACCACTTTGTATCCAGTTTCCTGTTACCTCGGTTGATTTGTTAATTAATAAAGATATTGGGAATGAGGGGTTATGAGATTACGATTAGTACTGTCAGGGCGCTATAAGTTTTTTTAATGTTTTTAAGCGTATCTTCCAAAGTGCTTGCAGTTTATAGCCGATTCAAATTTAACATTTAATAATTTATCCCACTGCATAAAGCTAAAAATCACATGTTTCTCTGCTAAGTATCGGTAACAGAGTGAAATGAGTGAACTACAGGTTTTAGCTTTTCAAAGAATTTTCCGTTCGATTGAAGGTCTTTTGTTCGCCTCGATTAACCTGTACTGGAAGGGAGCACAACTAATTCTAATGGCTTCTGATACTGAGTTGTCTGTTAAACGACTCTTTGCATAGAATTCATGGAGATTACTTTTTTCTATACTTAAGAATTTAAGAACATTAGGTCCCCCATAAATTTTAGTCACAATAATGTTGTCTTTGAAATGTTCTAGCAATCTAGATTTTATGTATGAGAGACTGTATGGTTCAAAAGCAGTGTCCTCGAGAATTGTTCCTTTTACCTCGGTTGATATGTTAATTAATAAAGATATTGGGAATTAGGGGTTATGAGATTACGAACGGCAATGATGTGTGGCTACTCATCATTTTTCTGCAATTAGCAGCTTCCAGAATTTCCTACGTTCTTTCTGAATCCTCTGGTATACTAATGTTTTGTTTCTTAGAAGAATCAGCAGAATAGAATGCCTGAGCGTGTTTTTCGTGGAAAAAAAAACTTTGAAAAACATGTGCTTTGATAATGTGCTTTTTGTGAAATAAGGTCAGCAACATAACCTATTCTACCCTAAACAATGGATGACCAGCCATCATGTTTTCGGTCTTTCTTATAAACTTTTAACACTCTATCCTTACACTTAATAGTTTCTACATTGGAAACAGCAACACCTCTGTTCTTCCTATCAGATTTTGTTCCACGAAAAAGACAATGTTCCTTAAAGTCCAACACACACAAAGAGTGGATTGCACGGAGTGACGTTTCCTCATGTGTGGAGCTGTTTTTAATATCAATTTCTATGTATTTGGGATTGATCAAACGCTGTTTGCTTTCTTCTGAAGACGTTGACGAATCTGCGTTATGATCTTATTTCCACGTTGTTGAGAACCTCTTTTAATAGAATCGATCCCCTTCTAGCTGACGAAGAAGGTCTCCTGATTAATATACAGTTCATTGTTGCGAATAGCACACTTTTCAGCATCTATAATTATTGAAATTAGAATATCACAGAATATTAAGCTCCTGCAGTAATACATCAAAAGAGATGCATAAGCAGTTATAATTATATTTAACCTTATGAAAACTGTTTATCCAATTTCATACGGCTACATTTGTTATTTTTTAAAATGTATTAAAAGTAATTGAGTCGGGAGACGCGAGGCTAGAATCGGCGGCAATCTTTAAAGATACCGGCCGTTAACCCCTTTCGGCAATATTCAAATTAAAAATTAGCAATTTGTTTGGGGTTCAGCCAAAAAATCAGGTAGATTGAATCGACTATGAGGTCACTGTTTCTAAATGTCTCATATCACTAGGTTTGGTTTAATAGCTTAGTTTTCTAGATACGTAGCTGTGGGAATAGCATAGTTATAGTGTATATTTACTGTTCTGGAACTCGCGGCAGTTATTCCTTAGAATCTTGCTAGACTCGAGGAGAGAATTTCCCGGCGGGCCATGTATAGTAAAAGGTCGTGTGGAGGGTCCAGGGTTTGGTCAGGAGGAGGTCGGATGTGCTGATCGGCAGGGGGAATGACTGGTGCCTCCGACTGTTTTAGGGACCTCTGGTTGATGACATAGTCGGTAGTGCGTTGTAATGTGTCGAGAGGCGGTTGGTCGAGCATGGGGTTGGCTCTGTGGCGACGAGAGGAGGTGACTGAGCTTTCATCTCTGCTGGAGCAGGTGGCTGTGAGGGCCACTTCCTTTCGCGCTTTTATTTTTTTTTAATTTTGTTTTTAGCTCTACCTCTTTCTGTAGAGCGTTAATCCTCAACATTTCAAGCTCCTGTTCTAGGTCCGCTTCGCTGTCAATAAGGGCGAGATGAGCTTTAGCTGTTTCTGCTCTGGTCCGAGCTGAAGTAGACGACTTGGTTGAGGCTGAAATTTTCGACCGCGTGCGGTATGATGCGGCGGAAGACATCTTGCAATTGGTAATGTATCCGAGTGTAACGCGGCTGAGGATTTCTGTGGCTGTGCTAAATATTTTCCACGTGGACTGGGTAATCCGCTCAATTCAGCTACCGGAGATTTTTTTACCTATTATATTGTTATATTATTTAAATAAATTGCATTATTATGATGCTAACGGATATGTATAAATCTTAATACCGTAAGAGCGTGGCGAAAAGTATAGCAATCACTCGTGCGAATTGAAAATTGTACGAGATTAAATGCGAACTAATTAAAAAAAAATAACTAATGTAAGAGTTTGATGGATGAATGACTCGTGGAATAGAAAACCCTACTATTGACCCAAGCCTGCGTAACACCTAGCGAACACTATTTGGGAAACGAGAGTTATTACCAAGCAGTATATAAGCACGGATGAATGGATTTCACGACGCAATAGCTGCGAGAAATAATAACTCGAAGAAAAATATAAGGTTGGTCCATTTCAGATTGAAATCATTCACGTAGAATAAATTTCATTTTTCTATCCTATCTATTGAACTCGTCATAGCGCTGATTATTTTTGTAAATATTGATCTTGTACGACATTATTAAGTCAGCTCATACTTATCTCTGAATATTATTTCAGAATATATATATATATATATATATATTTATATATATATATATATATATATATAACGAGGAGCTTTCGGATATTGTATCATATACCATGTCTATCAGTGGTTGAATAGATTTGTCGCAATTGTTAAAGGAAAGAACTTACTCTTGGCAGCATGTTTATTATTATATTAAGTAACATACTTATTATCTTTTTTAATGGAGAATAGACAATGCATTGTGGATGTGTTGGTAGCAGATTCCATAACTCTCGCTTCTAATTTTTCTCCCAGTCCTCGTTTCGAAAGAGTGATTTTTCTGACAAAGGGACAAGAAAAAGTTGTATTCTGGGTCGGCAGTATTTTTGCGTGCGCAGTTGCCTAAGATATTGGAAATTTCCTACTTTTATTTCTATCCTTGTAACCCTGTCACTAATAAAGGTGCCGGAGGTAAAAGGAACCTGAACCTTGGACTAAGCACTAAATAATGGCTGTCCTATGTGCAAGTGCAAAGTACTGGTGCTGCTGTATTGCCATTTGGTGAATAGATTCTGGTCCATGCATCACATATGATATTGTCTATGTGTGTGTGGGTGTGTCTTAAAAACCTTTGCCAGGATAAGATATTGATAAAATATTTTCGCTTGTTCTCTTTTCCTTATAAGGGAAATGGTTTCCATAATGTTTTATTGTTAAAGTGGTTTATATTCAATAAGCCTGACAGGGGGCGGTTATTGTGAAACTTTTCAAAGACATAATGTTTGGATTTGTCCGAATAGTCGTTAAACTATTGTAACTAACGATGAAAGGCACTATTTGTTTCTATCAATTCATTTCTTGATGTCTTGGTTTTTGTTAAAACAGTATATATATATATATATATATATATATATATATATATAATTATTTTTTACTGTAATAATTAAATAATTAAATACATATATATATATATATATATATATATATATATATATATATATATATGTTTATTTCGTTTTGCATTCAAACCCTTCAACATAATTTATCGTGCCGCTTACTTGTGTAATAAATATTTGTTGTCACTCTTCCTATATTATTGTTCCCCCTTGTCTCTTATGTACACACACACTCACATATGCATATATATATATATATATATATATATATATTTAAATAAAAATATAAATAAATATAAATCAAAATCAGAATTCTTCTAAAAAGATTATATTTGAATTCCTAATAGGCTCTTTAAAAAAAGAAAGAATATTTCCTTCGGCTTAAAAACCAAATAAGAAGTAAATTTAAAAAAAACAACATATAGTTTTTATTTCCATATACAGAGAGGGAACCAATAAAGTTTCAAGATATCTATTTCTGTGATGGCGAATATAATCTTTCAAGCAACGAAAATATTACTTGGAGATTTAAAATATATATATATATATATGTTTCTCTTCTCGATGAGATGAAAAAATCAAATTCAAAATCCATATTGCACTGAAACACAGTGAATATTATAATTCCCATATGACACATAAAACCGATATAATCTCTACAAAGAACTTTACCACATACTTGAGAACAGAACTTCTTATTTTGTAAAATGTAACTTTGTACTATTGTGTCAACTTATGTGTGTGGATTAGGTTAAAATCATCCTTTCCCGCATACACACACATACACAAGGTCACTTTATATATATATATATATATATATATATATATATATATATATATATATACAATTATTATAATGATAATGTTTTTGATGCTTACACACACTAGTGTTCCATGATTTTGGAAATTTGAACCCGACTAGTAAGCCATCTCTGATTCCATTAGCAAGTAACAAACCTCACGGCCAATCTGAACTGCGATAAATGTAACTGAAATTTTAACATTTATTTTTTAAATGTCGTAACATCCAACCATAATGATCTATGCATGCCAGCTTAATTGATCGACTTTCTATTTCAACAATAAGAAAAAGTTTCTTAACGCAGCTTACATAATTATATATAATATGTATAATATATAATTATATATAATATGTATAATATATAATTATATATAATATGTATAATATATATATATATATATTTGTAGACATATATTTTCTCATAATATATACAAATCCTTATATAATTGCAGAGCAATTATAATTATGTGCGCTAGAATGGAATTATGCAGAATGTAGAAACTATTTATGGAGTGAAATAGTTTAAAATTCAACAATCTATTAAAAAACATGAAAAATGATGATTAATTAATGAACGATGTTTGTTTATAATTTCTAAATAGAAAGTGTAGGTTTTTATATCAATGTGAGAGCGAGAAAACAACTGTATCTACTGAATTAAATTTCATTTTATATATATATATATATATATATATATATATATATATATATATATATATAAACATTTATTTTTTATATCTACAGACACTAGTCGTACGCAATCATTAGTGTAAGCGCTGACAATTCTTGTCGAAAAGTTTTTAAAACGATAATAAAATAAGTATCTATGTATGTGAGTCGTTACTTATTACTTTTTTTACCTGTAGGAGGCCTCTCAGTGGGCAAACGTCATCGATAAAGACATTTTATAAAAGCCTAAATAAATCGTAGGTATATAAAATAAACAATATGGAACCACTCCCTTATAAAGGTGCTTATTTTATTTTTCAATTATAATCCCATATTTTGTTTTAATCTTATATCGTATCCAGTTTTACATACTTTCTGTCTCATAAAAATCTTATCAAAGTTTAATCTATGGTCCCCTTTCGCCAAACTTTCACAAGAAACTCTCGTCTAGCTGTAAACACTATCAATAATTCCCCCCACTCTTTATCTGTGCCTAAACCTAAACGTAGATTCCATGAACAAAGCTTCTTTCTTAGAACTGCACGCCTGTGGAATTGTCTTCCATTTTCCTGCTTTCCGGCTGACTACAATATGGTTGTCTTCAAGTCTAACGTAAATAAGTTCTTGATGAGCCGTTCCATATAAGCTATCAAATTCACCAAATTTTCATTACTAATGATTACTATATTGTCCAATTTCTACTGTACACTCTTTAACTCTTATCCTTTAGTGGCCTCTTGGCCTTGATAATGTGGTGATGCCTATGTAAAAAAAATCCAAAATGGTATTATTTTCCTCCTTTTCCCAATTAACCAATTAAACTTCATTATACAATGGTTTAATTATATCACATAAACGTTATATCATTACATTATACTGATTTACATTAAATATAATCGAAAATATATATAATATTAATTATATAAACAAAACAAAGAATTTAATTCACTTTAATTTTTTAAATTTTATCTCTTATTGCTACACAATTTATTTTTCTAATTAATTCCTAGGGTCACCAACTATATTTTCTGCAATAAGCTAGTAAAATCTTAGTGTCTTTCTCCATCTTAACCACAAACACTTATGCTGACGAGAAGACGATATCTAGAAACATTTTACTTTATTTCTCGATGTTTTTATTTGTAAATATTGAATAAATAAAAGGATACGGTTTCCGAAACGATCGTACACATTAATTTTATTTGGTTATGTTTCTCCCGATATAAATTTGATTAATAATTCTACCATCATTAATCTTTCACGCTTTATATATATATATATATATATATATATATATATATATATATATATATATATATATATATTTATATATATATGTATATATATATATATATATATATATATATATATATATATATATATATATATATACTAGCATTTCAGCCCGGCCTTGCCCGGGTGTTTGGAGGTGTATGTTGAGCAAAAAAAGGGTGGTAGTAGGAAGGCAGGCTCGAACGCGTACCGCAAAGGAGGGAAAGAAAGGGGAAAAAACCTGGTGTCTTTGCTGTTACGACTACCGCCAACCGAAAGTGATGTAAGTTTAAATTAAGGCTAGAAAATCAAAAGGAGAGGATGACTGTCGAAAATATCAGCGAAAAAAGCGACACCTCCCTGTAGAAAAGTGCCCAGTTGAAGGTGAAAATATTGATGTTTTTCGCCAACTTTTCGATATCTGTCATCTGAAAGGTTGTACTTCAAAACTGTACTGATCTTGTAAAAATCCTTTGTCCTCTGTCGAAAGTTTTAGGCACACATGCAAACAGACATACATACATACATTTAAATATTGGTAACCAAAACTTTTCGACCCAAACCGATGAAAAAGCTTGCCCTATCTCTGAATACCCTTTATGTAAATTTCAAATGTTTAGACAAGAAATTGTCTGAGTAATTTGGTAGAGACCGCATAGGTAATTATTTTAAAATTTGACCCCTATTATGACCCATTAACATTTATTGTTTTGGGCTCAAATCAAGTTATTAAGTTAGATCCATGTCCAAGGAACTTATATCTAAAATTTCAAGTGTTTATACGCAAAATTGTGGCCGGAGTTTGGTAGAGTTCTCAAAGGTCAAATCGTTGAACTTTGACCCATTTACAGCCACATTTCTGGACGAAAACGGATTACAAATATTTTCCCAAATCTCAGTACCCTGTATATCAAATTTCGAGTCTGTACACTAAAAATTGACGGAGTCATTTCGTAGGAAAATGTACACAGACAGAGAAAGACACAGACACTTTCACTTTTATATATACACTAGCATGGGTGCCCGGCGTTGTCCGAGTGTTTGGAGGTGTATGCTGAGCAACAAAAAAAATGGTTAATTTTTTAAACTTTGGCCCCTATTATGACCCCTTAACGTTTATAGTTTTTTGGCGCAAATAAAGTTATTAAGTTAGATCCATGTCCAACGAACCTATATGTAAAATTTCAAGTGTTTTGACACAAAATTGTCGTCGGAGTTTGGTAGAGTTCTCAAAGATCAAATCGTTGAACTTTGACCTTTAACAGTAACATTTCTGTCCGAAAACCGATCACATGGATTTTCCCAAATCTCAGTACCCTGTATATCAAATTTCGCGTCTGTAGACTTAAAATTGACAGAGTTATTGCGTAGGAAAATGTACACAGACAGACAGACAGACACACAGTCACGTTCACTTTTATATATATATATATATATATATATATATATATATATATATATATATATATATATGCGTGTGTATGTGCGTGTGTGTATTAGAGAGAGAAAAGAAGTAAAAACTGTAAGTTATAATTCCCAATTGATGATTTATTGCTCGACGAAATACGCCAAAAAACAAATGTCAAAGCCCTTACTTCTCCTCAGCAAAAGTAGAAATTTCTGGTTAAAGCATTAAACGAAACTGCAAATTATGACAGTCGTAAATTGCAAACATCCACATACCCTTTTAAAAGAGCATTTGAAAAAACGTAGGAAACGTGGAAAAACAAATAACAAAGCGGAAACAAACTTGCAGCGTGTACTTTTCACATCTATACTCCTATAAATTCGATTTTCTTTTGTGTGTGTATTGATATTCATATTAAAAACCGCATTTTCTATTCATTTAAAAAGAAAATACAATTTTCTTATAAATGGGTCTGGAATTGCATTAACTAGCAAAAAATCTAGCTAATTTGCATATTCTTTTAAACATTGATTTTAATTAATTCCCTATAATTTTTTTTTTTTTTTTCTTATGGGATGATCATCTTTAGTAAACTATTACGAGTAATTATATCCATGCAGATATTATAAATGATTTATACTTGCATAATATTTGCGTAAAAAGCTTACAGTTAACACAAATTGTCTCCATATATATTTATGTATACGTTTATATTTATATATATATATATATATATATATATATATATTAAATAATGTGATTTATAATTTTAAAATTTTAAAAAATTTTTAAAATTTAAAAATCAAAATTTAATTAAATTAAAAATCAGTTTCATAAGAAGGAACAACAACAAAGTCAATTATCTGTACGATCGTTTATATATATATATATATACGTTTTATTTTTATTACCGTATCTTTCTTTTAAGTTACATTATTGTTTCAGCTACGCGGCTGTTTTTTTTTTTTTTTTGGCTGTCTGTAGTTTCCTCAGACTTTTACAGAAATGTTCGTTATGATGGGATGAAAGAGTGAATGATGTCAGGGGAGGGGTGCGGGAAGAGCGGAAAAAAGAGGAAGGGAACAAGGGGGAAAGGTAGGACGGGGTGCTTGGTATGTCGGTAATGTTTAAGTTTTGGAGTTTAAGGACCTTAGGTGGTTGTGGGGGAGGGTCTGGGAAGTTCATTTCTGGTGTGGCTGAGAGCATAGAGATACTTGGAGGGGGAGGGGGATATGTGGGGTGAGGAGGAGGGGGGTGCTTTAAAATTCGAGTCTTAATGTTTAAGTTTTTTTGGCGTCTCGTTGGTGATATGATTTCTTGATGAGTATGTCTTGACCTGTTGGGTGTTCGCTTAGGTTCGGATGCGGGGTGTATGATTCGGTTTATTTATTTGGTTTTTATTTGTTGTTAATTGCTTGGAGAGGGTTAGCTAGCGGCCGCGCGCGCGAGCATGCACATGCGCACGTACACACATATATACTCAAAGAAACCTTCACATGTACGCATACATCTCCGCCCTGGCGTGCAGATATATGCACATATGCGCGCATGCATGCATAGACACCCGCGCCGCTTCCGCTGACGTCAAATTTTCCTTAAGGTGCTAATTGAGTGCGTGTGCGTAAGCATGGATGCACTCATACACAGATACATACCCACATCGACACTCATACTCCGAAGGAGGCGTATACACGGGCCTAGATGCGCATATTGATTCAGACATACTGGCACCGCCACGCATACATGTAAGCACATGCGCACATACAGATACTAATACTCGTGAACACATACATCGACATATATACAGCTGCACGCTCTCACACACGTATGTGGACAGCAGGCAGCGGGCACATATTCTCACATCCAATCACGTATACATAGGTACGTGCACATATACATCGGTACCCCATGTACACACGGACGCACACGTGGATGTACACGTGCGTGTATACACACACATACCCACCCAGATATACAGACAGTTATTGGTATAGACATATTCGTCTACATAGATGTAAATCTAAGTTCATTTGTGGGTATATAGGCGCAATACTTTCGTTCGATGTAGACATGATTATACATAGATATGAGCATAAACTCATTCACAGGCTCATATACATAATATTTTCATTTTCATTAGTGTTTTTTTTTTTTTGGTTAGATGTGGGTGTACACGGGAGCGCCGGCGTACACCTCCGCATACATATACATACCCACAGATGCACGTCCCCACACGTATGCATGTACACAGATATGCATACACGCATACACATATGCACACACATATGCTCTCGTTATATACATCTGCAAAGATACACACCCACACTAACTCACGCACCGATATGTGCGCACACATACACATACAGATATATAGCGTGACATGCCGTAAATATGGGCTCAGGTTTCATCCGCATATATTTACATACGCATTAATAAACGCCCACGTACCCGGGATAGTGGTCCTAGGTAGCCATGTTTATAGATTTTGGGGAGGAGTTTGAGGTGGTTTATATGGGGATTGAGTGCTGTAGTTATTGTTCTAAGTTGGGGTATTTGTTTTTTTAGGGTATTATAGATCAGTTTAGGCGGAAGGCTATATTGGGGTGACATACTCTAAGGTATGGGTCTATGCACATAAGGCATTGGTCAGTTGTATATTTCCATGCGTACTTACCTGTGCAGGTGTAAATCCACATAGTTATATGTAAACAATTTCCGTGTTAAGTCGTGAAGGTTGCATGTAGGGTGTGTTGTGGTTGGGCAGGAGGTTGGCTAGGGGGAGGGGAATTGATGTCGATTATTGGATGGTTATGTGGGATGAGGTTATGTGGTGTTTAGAGTTGGTGGTGATTGGGGGTATGTGTTATTTTGTTGGATTTAGGGGGATTCTTAGGGGGAAGAGGTAAGGTGGTTTGGACTGTGGTGGAATTGGTTAAGGGGGTTTGGTTGAATGTATGTCATGGTAGTTGTAGTGGGTGTTTGTATTGGATGTATAATTTAGGGGATTTAAGGTCGTGTTGTCTAAGGGATGTTTTAGAGAGGTGTATAGTTGCTAAGGCGGTGGGATTAGTATTGCTCTACAACAGTATTGAGCACTTTCTTCAGTTTTTATTAATTACCATTTCTACTTACTATATATATATATATATATATATATATATAAAAGTGAACGTATCTGTGTGTCTGTGTCTGTCTGTCTGTATGTCTGTGTACATTTCCCTACGCAATAACTGCCAATTATTTGTCTACAGACTCGAAATTTGATATACAGGGTACTGAGATTTGGGAAAATCGATGTGATCGGTTTTCGGCCAGAAATGTGGCTTTTAAGGGGTCAAAGTTCAACGATTTGACCTTTGAGAACTCTACAAAACTCCTCCTACAATTTTGGGTTTAAACACTTGAAATTTTAGATATAGGTTCTTTGGATATGGATCTCACTTAACCGGATTTGAGGCCAAAACAATAAATGTTAAAGAGACATAATACGGGTCAAATTTTTAAAGAAAGATAACCGTTTTTTTTTATTTTTTGCTCAGCATACACCTCCAAACATCTGGGCCCCCATACTAGTACTCCTATAAATTCATTTTTCTTTTATGTGTATTGATATTCATATTAAAAACCCTCTTTTCTATTTATTTAAAAAGAAAATACAATTTCTTATATATGGGTTTTGGAAACGCATTCACTAGTAAAAGATCTAGCTTATTTGCATATTCTTTAAATCATTCATTTTAATCAATTCCCTATTAGTTTTCTCGGTTTTTATATCAGATGATAATCTAGAGTTAATTATTACGTGTAATTATATTTATGCAGACTAGCAGGACCCGTGGAAATTCCACAGTAGTTAAAATCTTTTAAAACACATCAGTAAGAAATTCCTTATTGTTATATTATAAATATGGACGTATGGAAGCAAGTAGAACAAAGATCTTAAGTTTAAACTTTTATTGAAGGTCAATGCGATCGTAACTGATGCTGTTGATATTGTCAGGAAGTGCTGGTGATGATTGAGGCGGTGACAGGGACGTCGATCAGCTGCTTGGAGTGAGAATACTGGTCAGTCAGCAGGTTCTTGGGAGTCAGACTGTGAATTTAAAAAAAAACTGTGACATTGTTGACATCGATTTTGTGAAAGTTCTGATGACCCCAAGTTGTTTAATATTTCAGGACATTTTGGATTACACGTGTTAGTAATGAATAGGTCACAGAAAACTGCCATTGCATCTTGATAAAGCTGTTGTAGATTCCTAGGACTTCCTGTAAATGTAGATGGTAGAATAACTGGTAAACCAGAATAATCATCTTCATTCCTTGCTAAATGATTCATTAAGCCAGAATATTGAGCAGCTCTTGGTTTACTTTGAGAGCTTTTAATGAAGTTAAATAAGCAACCGTCAACTTTTACATATGCAATAGACTTTTCTATTTATTTTGAATTTTATTCAATGAAGATTTGGAAATTCACAAATATTTTTTGAGTCGAATTATTGATATAGATTTCAATTAAATAAAATATACTGTAAATCTTTTAATAAGGAATATTTATTTAAACCATAATTATTGAAAAAAATTATTTTACTGCATTAAAAAAACGGTTATGGGGAGAAGGGTTAACTATTTTGAACCTTCACCTAAATAACGATTTAATGAAAAAATGTTTAAAATATTCTTGTATCTGTTTTATAATTTTTGTTAACTAAGAAAAATCAATAAACTTTGATAGCACTATTGTAAGAATCATGCTGAAAGCCATTCTTAATATGGGGAGGAGGGTTAACTATTCTGAAACTACACTTAACAATGTAAAAAAATAAGCGAAAAATATATGTATGAACAATAAATATTTCTTCAGTTAAATAAAATATACGGTAAATCTTTTAATAAGGAATAAATATTTATTTAAACCATAATTATTGAAACAAAGTATTTTACTGCATAAAAAACGGTTATCGGGAGAAGGGTTAACTATTTTGAACCTTCACCTAAATAACGATTTAATAAAAAAAATGTAATGGTCTTGTATCTTTTTTTAATAATTTGTTTTAAAATAAGGGGGAAAAATCTTTGATACCGCTATTGTAAGAATCATGCTGAAAGTCATTCTTAATATGGGGAGGGGGAAACTATTCTGAAACTTCACCTAACAATGTAATACAAATAATGGAAAAATTCTTTAGTTAAATAAAATATACTAAAAATCTTTAAATAGGAAATAAATGTTTCTTTAAATAAATCGTAAGTAATGAAACAAAGTGTTTTATTTCATATTAAAAAAATTGTTGTGTCCATTTTTTATAGTATTTAAATATGTATGCTCTGTCGGTGGGCATTAGAAGATGATGACTGCCTGTAAAAGAAGCAAAATAAAATGAACAAAACATAAGTAATAACTATGTAAACAACGTGAACCTGCATAAATGTTACAAAATTACTCGATTCGGTATTAAATAACACGAAAAAGGATTGATTTGCCGTAAAACAAAAGCAAAACAAAACAAGACGTAAAATATGTTTTGACTCTGTGTTACTCACTGTATTTGCGAATGGTGACTTTGGTGATTTATTTAATAAAGTCATTCTTGACTTTTGTAACATTTATTTCTAAACATATGTTATGTAAGGCTCACTCAAAAGTAAATAAAAATAAAAAAAATAAAAAGATAAAGTGGCACAGTAAAAAATAAACGAACTCGTAGCGTTAAATGTAAAAAAATATATTTATTACTGAAGAAAATAGAATAAGCGTTCCGTACTACAGAAGACATCGTTAAAAATGTAAGTAAAATACTATACTATTAAAACTGTGGAACGATACCTTCTATGCATAATTGTCTTTAAAATAATCCGGAACCATAAATAGAGAGTTCATATATATATATATATATATATATATATATATATATATATATATATATATATATATATATATATATATATATTCAGGAAGTTTTGAGAAATAAAAGGGTTTAATGATTTTTAACTAATAAAGATTAAACAATAAAGGGAGATAATTCACATTAATTAATGTTTGCGATGATGATGATGCGTTTCATTAATTAATGTTTGCGATGATGATGACGTGACACCGTACAGACAAGCATATTAATATATAGATATTCTATATGATTTATACTTGCATAATATTGGCGTAAAATCTTTACAGTAAACAAAAAATTGTTTCCATATATTTTTATGTATCTATATATCTATGAAAGTGGACGTGTCTGTGTGTCTGTCTATCCTACGCAATAACTCTGTCAATTTTAAGTCTACAGACGCGCAATTTGATATACAGGGTACTGAGATTTGAAAAGCTTTATGCGATCGGTTTTCGGACAGAAATTTATCTGTTAAAGGGTTAAAGTTAAACGATTTGACTTTTGAGAACTCTACCAAACTTCTCCGACAATTTTGGGTCTAAACATTTGAAAGTTTAGAGATAGGTTCCTTGGACATGAATCTAACTTAATAACTTTATTTGAGTCAAACAATAAATGTTAATGGGTCATAATAGCGGTCAAAGTTTTTTTATAAATTTACTTCTGCGGTCTCTACCAAATTACACATACAATTTCTGGTCTAAACATTTGAATTTTCTATAAAGGGTATTCAGAGATAGGGCAAGCTTTTTTATCGGTTCGGGTCGAAAAGTTTTAGGTATCAATATATAAATGTATGTATGTATGTTTGCATGTCTGCTCAACACTTTCGATAGAGGCGACAGATTTTCTCAAGATCAGTATCGTTTTGAAGGGCGACCTTTCAGACGACAAATATCGAAAAATTGGCGAAAAACATCAATATCTTCACCTTAAACTGGGCATTTTCAACAGGGGGGGTCGCTTTTTTCGCCGATATTTTCGAAAGTCATCCTCTCCTTTCGATTGTCTAGCCTAAATTTTAAAAAAATGTAACTTCCGGTTTGGCGGTGGTCGTAACAGCATAGACGCCAGGGTTTTTTCCCTGTTGTTTTCCTCCTTTGCGGTACGAGTTCAAGCCTGCTTTTCTACTACCGCTTTTTTTTCTCAACATACACATATAAAAACCCGGGCAACACCGGGCTGGAATGCTAGTATATATATATATATATATATATATATATATATATATATATATATATATATATATGCGTGTGTGTGCGTGTATGTGTGTATACATATATATATATATGTATATATATATGCTGTTCGAATGCAAAACACACACACACACTCACACACACACACACCCACATATATATATATATATATATATATATATATATATATATATATATATATATATACGAGCTTTTTTTTAAAATTAGTTTCCAGATTCTTATGATACAGGCATTTAAAATGTTCGTAGACTTTTGAAAATTCAATATGTTATTGCTATACATCTTATCAGATAACTAGTCAATTTGTATCATTTCAAGTTTTAAGCACGTATCTACAACAGAAGTTGGAATACATCCCACTAAAGCCTGATGGCCAGAGCTGGTGAATTTCAAAAGGCAATCTGAACGTGAGGACATTTTATAAGAACGATATGCAATAAAATTATGTTTTAAAAAATAAAAAAAAAATCCAAAGACAGGTATGAATTACTTCAAACTGCGTTGGCACAATCTTGCCTTAGTATAGCATCAGTTTTGCGTGGCATAACAGATTCAAAGGAGGTGGGGAATCTGTGAGGGAAATCTGAATTTTGATAAAATGTGGGGGGGTGATAAATGTTCAAACAATATTTAAGTGCCACTAATAAAAAAAATGGTTTCATGCCTTCGATGAAGCGATTTTTTTTTATTTTTCGAATGTGAAGGTATTCATCAGTTTCAGATGAGAAACGAATTTCAGATTACAGCCATGTATTAATAATATTTGGAATGATATATATTTTCAAACACTTGCCCTCCTCATGCATATTTTTGCTAACCTAGGTAAATAGTATAACGACGAACGGACACTACCATTAACGGAAGAGATAAGTCCTGGAAAATGTTATTATTATTAACGAACAGATACTACACTGTTGCATAAAGAAGAGGTTAGTCCTGACCAATGGTATTATGACTAGGGCTAAGACAACAGCATATTCCTTTAATTGTTTGGACTCTCGATTTATATCTTATATCTTATTTGCTTTTACATAGAATGATGATGTTCTCGCTTGATTAACTGTTTACCTGTGTCGGATATATACTCCAAAGGTTAAACAATGAAAATAATATTCTATTGTGATAGCCCTAATTATGACTAAAGAACATATACTACGCTTACCAAAGGAGGGGGTAAGACTTGGGAGAATGGTATCATGATTAACAACAATACACTACACTGACACCAAATGAGAGGCTAAGACTTGTGGAAATGGTATTATGACGAACGAACAAAGGAGGAGGTAGGACTGGGGGGGAGGGTATCGTGACGAAAGGACACATACTAGACTGTCACCAAAGATAGAGATTAGACTATCGGGAATTATATCATGACTAACAAATATATTCTACACTCTAACTAAATTAGGATGGAAGACCAGGCTGATGGTATCATAGCCAACGAACATATAACAAGCTGTTACCAAAGGAGGGAGTAAGTACTGGGTAGATTATATCATGACGACAAAACAGAAACATAAGTGCCTTCAAAAATTAAGTTAATGCGTGGAAGGGTGGTATTCTTATATACTATGCTACACCCGGTAAAATAATAAAGGATAAAATAATATTTGAAATGATCAAATCATGACCAACAAATGCAAAACTATCCAGGAAATCTTGGAATTATGTATTCATGACAATAGATACTACACTAACTGTCTGACATCAATAGAATTTTATATAACAAATGAAAATTTGCGTCCGACGACGAAATTTCATGTTATTAACATGTAATAACGTACTTACCAGGGACGTGCAATAAGTAATGTCCCTGACTCACTTCCCATAGGAGTAGAGCAACGAAACTTGGCACAGTTATTAGTCTTTCTCTACACAGGAATCACCCAGAATTATGCATTTCTCCCATCGTTAGATGCAGCTCTGGAGACCGTTTTGGTAGAACACCCCAAGTTGTTCCTCCAACCACGACGTGACTTCAGAAATCAAGGCTGCATCATATAGGAAACGCTTTCCTTTCAAAAACAAGTTCATGGCTGGAAAGAGGTGAAACTCAGAGGGTGCAAGGTCAGAAGAGTAGGGATGATGGGGCAGGATTTCATAACCACACGCCCGTGCTTCTGATCCGGCGACATGCGAGTTGTGGACCGGAGCGTTGTCCTGCAGGAGGAGGGTACCTTTGCTGATCTTGCCCCGCCTCTTGATTTTGATAGCTTTCCTTTATTTCCTCAAAAGTGAAGCATAAAAGGCTCCTGTAATTGTGATACCATTTGCCAGGAAACCTGTCATCACTCCTCCGTCCTGGTCCCAGAAGACTGTGAGCATGACCTTGCCAGCGGATGGCTGCACGCTTGCCTCCTTTGGAGGTTGTGAGTCCAAGTGCTTCCACTGCATTGACTGGGCTTTGATCTCTGGATCATAGTGACGGGCCCAGGTTTCATCCGGTGTAATCAGTCTTTTGAAAAACTTTGACTCATCTTCTTGTCACATCTCCAAATTCATCCTCGAGCACTCGACGCGTTCTCGCTTCAGGGATAGTGTGAGCAACTTGGGAATCCATCTGGCAGACACCTTATGCATATGCAAATTGTCATGAATGATAGCTTATACAGACCCTGTACTAATCTTAATCTCGGGCTATTTGGCGAATAGTAATGCGCCGATCTTCCGAAATGGCAGCCTCAACTTGACGCAGAGATGCTTCATCAATGGCAGAAGAGGGTCGACCAGGTCTGGGAGCTGTTTCTACAGACTTCCGGCCATGTTTTCATTCACGATGCCAGCGTTTTACAAGGTCATATGATGGGGCATTATCACAATAATTTTCTTTCATTTCATCAAATGTCTCCTGTCGTGTGCGTCCTTTCAAATACAAAAACCGGATCACTGCTCAATATTCAACAGGCTGACACCTGACTCAGTTAAAACACTTGTAAAACAGAAACCACAATTAGTTCAGAGCTGTAATTTGCCACATAACCCGTAAAATATTAACCAGTGCACATGCAACATTTCAGCTAGACTAGACAACTGGAAGTGGGTCAGGAGCATTACTTATTGTACGCCCGTCGTATAAGTAATTTACTAATAATAAAATTAAATTACTTATAAGGTGCAAAAATTATGTCGTTTTTTTTATATTTTGACGAAATAGGCTCTGACGGTTCAATCTGAGATTAACAAAAATCAAACAAACTAGACTAAGGCAATAAGTGTATACCAGATTATTCTTGTAATATTAAAGTCGAGTTTTTTTTTTTTCTACTTTGCACTAGAAATTGTTGGATTTAAACAATCATGGTCTGTAACAGGGGAAAACTCTTTCTTGGACTTTTTCAAATTCTTGTTGAAGCAAAGAGCAGAGATTAATGGTCTGAGTATTATAAATCACCCTTTTTCTCTGTCTATTAATCTTTCTCTCTCTCTCTCTCTCTCTCTCTCTCTCTATCTATCTATCTATCTATCTGTCTCTTTTCATATCCCTCTCTATGGTTCTCGGGCATACGGTTATAACCTGTTTATGTTATGTTGAACATTGGCATCTGGACCGTATTTGTGTGAACAGACGATAAACAACCTGGTTTTATAACGACGACGATTACGATGCCACAGGTGTATAAACGGTTTTATATATAAGTATACAAACATATGCATAAGTATGCATCATTAATATAAATCTCACTTGTCTGTTAAAATGTATGTATGTATGTATGCCTAAATCTTTTGACAGAAGCGACGGATTTTCACGAGATCGGTATCATTCTAAAGCTCTACCCTTCGGACGACAAATATCGTAAAATTGGGTATAAACATTAATGTCTTCACCCTCAACTGGTCACTTTTGTACAGTGAGGGGTTGCTTTTTTAGCCGATATTTTCGAAAACTATCCCACTCTTTTCGATTGACTAGCCCTAATTTAAACTTTCGTCACTTCCGGTCTAGCGATGGGCGTTACAACAAAGACGTCACTTTTTTCACGTTCTTTTCCTCCTTCACGGTATGCGTTCGAGCCTGTCTACCTTTTTTGGGTTTATTTTTTTCTCAACACACACCTCCAAGCACCCAGATAACGCCAGGTACGCAGGCTATAAGTTAAGGGAGATAAGAACATTAGAATATTGTTTATTTACTGCAAATTTTATGACGTACATCCATAAATCGGTACGTTGTTCCCGGCGCCCAGTGTATGTTCGATATCGATCTTCTACCTGTGATCGTTTTGAAATTCGATTTAAAGGAATGTGCTCTACTTAAATACATTTCAAGAAAGGCAAATAGGGTGCAAATTGGAAAGAGAATTGTGTGTAAGACGTGTTGCATTCCAAGAAAAGGAACAATTATTTGAAGTTGTCATTTGATTTCAGAAAATGCGGAAACTACTTAATGGAAAAATTGACAATTGCATTTTCTTGAGAAATCTTATAGTCTTTAGAGTTAAAATATAAAAAATAAATAAACACTATAGAGAAAAGATCCACAAAGATATTTTCAATATTTCTATTCTTGCTATAAATGCATGGTGACAAATAATGTTATTGGCATTATTTTCTGTCTATAAGGGAGAGTGAGAGAGAAAAAAAGAGAAGGACACGCAAATAGAAAGAGCTGAAAAGAACAATCAGATAAGGAGAGAAAAATACTGAGAGAGCAACAGAGGAGAAAAAGAGAGGGTAATACATAGAAAGACAAAGAAGGAGAAGGACTTATAAATATATGTATTTATATATCTTTATGTCTATAAAAGTGAAATTGTCTGTATGTATGTGTGTGCACATTTTTCGACCAAACTACTCTGTCAATTTTCAATCTATAAACTCGAGATTTGACACAAGGGGTATTGAGATTAGATTTGGGAAATTCTTTTTTATCAGTTTACTGCCAGAAATTTGGTTGTATGGGGTCAAAGTTACATGATTTGACCTTTGAAAACTCTACTAAACTTCTCCGCCAATTTTGGATCAAAACACTTGAAATTTTAGATGTAGATTACTTAGACATGGATCAAACTTTTAAACTTTATTTGAGCCCGACACGTTAAGGGGTCAAAATTGGGGTCAAATTTGTTTTAGAAAATTGACCTCTGAGGCCTCTACTACATTACTCAGCCAATGTTTAGTCTAAACATTTGGAATTTTACATAAAGTGTATTCAGGCATAGGGAAAACTTTTTAACCTGTTTTTGGGCGAAAATTTGGCTGCGAATGGGTCAAAGTTGAAAATATTTTCCTTTGCAGACTCTACGAAACTCCTCTGACAACTTGGTTCTGTATATATGCATATATATTTTGTTTATACAGTGATCACCACTTATCAAGGCCCGGAAGCCACTCAGGGATAAGGGTTATTGCAAGTACATTAACTAATGAATTCCCATATGAAACTTTTCAATTACAACTACAAATATTACCATCCATTGCCATTTGTTCATATATATGTGTGTGTACAATGTAATTTCATATAATTAACGAATAATTTATCAATTTAAGAATATATTAAATAAAATATTTCCAATATTACATAAATGTTACTTTATGTGTGAATGATTTCTTTCCTTATGGATTCCAAAACGGCTCGTTCGATTTTTATGAAATTTCACACATAGATATTTTGTGGACCTTGTAGTGTACTTAGGTTTTTATCGAAATGTCCTCAATAAGTATCGATAATCGATAATCGAAATTATCAGATGAAATAAAGAACAGGCGATTTTTACTAAAGTTAACACCTTACAAAGCCGAACATCATCAATGCATTTGAAAAGTTTTATTAGCATATAAGCCTAAAGCCCGACCTATAAAATCAATAGTAAATTCTTTAATATGACAGGAGTGCGTAGGACGGCTAAGTGATGGTTTAATTGGGTCATAGGAAAATCATTGCTGTAAAAAGATTCGGTACTTGTGCAAAATTTGAACCAACCTGACTGATCGGCTTTGCACGGAACATGACGTTAATCACCGGCTTTTGCCGAGTGTTGCAATTTTCAAAGCGTAACTGTAGAACTTTGGAATCTTTATATCGAACTCGGAAATCTGCACGAATTTTCAGACGATTCCTGACTTCAACAAAATACATGTAAAAGAAGGCCAGAGGTTATATCGACTGAAACGTTATGAAAATAAGACTCTAGAACAATAGTCTGTAAAATCCAAATAAAACAACTAATGAATTCCCATATGAAACTTTTCAATTACAACTACAAATATTACCATCCATTGCCACTTGTTCTCGAGTGACCTTTGGCCTTGATATGTTTAGATTCATTATTGATTTCATATTTTTTTCTTTTCGTTCTCAGTTTCCCGATTTTTCGAAGCCTTTATGTTTCTTTTTCGGTTGAATTTTACCTTCCTCTTAATTTAGCGTCAAGACAAAGCTGTTTGAATTATAACTAAAACCATTGTGCTGCTCTTTCAACGAATCAACAAAAAGAAAAAGAAATGTTGCACTAAATTCCCCTTTTAGACATTCGGTACCAAAGAATATTAAGCATTTTTACGAATGTCCAAGAAGGCAATAATTTTAAAATTCAATCTTGTATCCAATAATACTCAGACATTATTGTATAAAGAATTATAAGAATGAATGTGCGTATGGTACAACCGTCCCATCATTGGATACTTATTTATCTATATATATATATATATATATATATATATTAATTACATTTTCACCCACAACAAGGCACATTGCCATTTTGATGTAGGGACCTACTATCAGGGACCTAAGCTACAGGGGTACTATGTAGGGAGTTGGGCAGCAAGATGTCTGTTCATGTTACACTTGAACTTCTGCATCTCAGTACAGTTGGGGAAGCAGGAACCCGGAAGGGAATTCCAAAGTCTAGCGGTTCCAGGGAAGAATCTACTGGAGTAGAAGACTCTCTTACATCTAGGGATCTCAACTGTGAAGGGGTGGAATTTTGCTGCTTGTAGGGTTTGTCGGGAGTATTTACGTAGAAGGGGTACAAGTGCTTGCAGTTCCTCGGAGCATTCACCGTTAAAGTACTTGTAGAACAGGCAAAGGGATGTTACTTTTCGTCTATGGGAATGAGGCTGAAGCTTGGATGACAGTTCAGGACCTATTAGGTTGGAGACTCTCTTTTGAACCTTGTCTAGGAGTGAGAGAGTAGTAGCAGATGCACCAGCCCAAATGTGACAACAATTCTCCATACATAGGCGAATGGTGGCCTTATAGAGGTACAGGATACTTTCGGGCCTTAGTAGCTTTCAAGTACTTGTCTTAGTATTGATATTAAAAGCCTACTTTTTCTATTTAAAATAATTCTTAATATACTCAGTCATGTATATGTAAGTAATACCAGTAAGTTTAACTAATTGGCATATTTCTTTGAAAAACGAGAATTCATGAATTACGCGGTTGGCATATGTATTGTTTTTGTTTTGTTTTGTATTTTTATATAATTACCACTGAGATTCAGCAATGCTGATGAGCCGTAAACAATGAAACATCGTCTCAGTGGATAATTATATTTAATATATATATATATATATATATATATATATATATATATATACGTATGTATGTATGTATGTATATAAATAAATATATATATATATATATATATATATATATATATATATATATATATATAAGCGACTTTGTCGGAGTGTGTGCGAAAAGCAGCTATTAAACCCTTTTCTAAATATTTCAGATTTGACATTTGATATATAGTGTATTTGTTCCTGTGGCACACTTTCGATTTGGTTAGTAACTGGTCTGTGGTCGACATTTAAAAAAAATTTGTTGATCTTGCGTAGGTTACGTCAAATAAAACATTACTCTTGCTCTTACGTCTACGTATGCGATAAATAAAATATTCAGTAGCTCAAAGTCGCTTAATTTTAAGCCTTTCCTATCCATCAGTCGTTAGCTCAGACGATAACATCGCAGGAGAGATAACAGGCTGGGGCTCTAAGCGCTTTAGTTTCCAGCGGATGGTACCCAGGTCGTAGTTTTTTTTTCATTTGAAATCATTACTATATATTAGGTAATGAGCAATAAAGAATTGGCTTTATTATAATAAATTAGAAATATGACTCAATTAAAATATAAAATTGATGTGGATTTTACGACGAGTGTCGCCGGACGGTCTGCGTATGCAGTATGAGAACCGTCATACCGTCAGAATCACCCTGGTAGTTTACAGAAAGCGTCGCAACGTGCCCAATGTTTCATGAGTTCTTGTCGCGCAAACAAATGTCTTCAATTGAATGTTCTCGATGAAAAGTTCATAGAATAATAGAACAATATTCCTGGGTGATTAATGGGTAATTTTTACGATTTTTGTAAAATTAAAATTTAATCAAGAAAAAAAAACACATTCATTGTAAAGTAACAAACGACTAATCGATAACAATTTTTCCAAAGTATATGATTTTTCTAGTTCTATTATTGTTTATTATTTTTTGTCCAAATCAAAATCAATATTTAGAGTTTTTTAACAATAAGCCAATGATACCAAAAAAATGTATTAGGTTTAGGTTTAGGGTGCAGAGTTCTGGTGTTTTCTGTGAATGGTTCTGACGATTAAAATTCAAATAGAAATAGAACAATAATTTAAAGGTAAGTGTCATGATTAATTGTTGGTTTATTTAATCACGAACAAATGATAGCAACGAAAAAAAAATGACTTTATTATGTACTAGTTGCGAGACCCGACATTGTCGTGAATTGAATAAGAATCAACAGATGGTCACTTTCTCATATTGTCGTCGAACTCAGTGAAATCGATCATATTTTAATGAAATTGATTGATTGCCTGTTCTCAAGTGTTCCGGGTGTAAGCTTCACAAACCTTCCCGCACAAACTTAGTACAAAATTACACTGTTGATAATTTACTTTTGGTTTTATAAAATTATCTTTAAAAAACTTCATTTAAAGTTTAAAATACAAAAAAAAATTATCGACACTATTCTTTAGTAGACTTTTCAAATAGTAATAAAGCGCCGCTTAGTTTAATATGTAATCAAAAGCGATAGACAATTTCCATTTAAATCAAGTCAGGAATGACTCGAAGAAAGCAGTCAAGTTACAGCAAGAATTACATACCTAAACTTTTCCAACTGAGTTCTTCCTTTATTCCAGTAAGTGAGAGGGGAACCTATCGCTATACTTTCCCTAAACATGTCAATTGAATTTATATTAAGTAGAATACTTATTGTTATTATTTTTATGGAGAGTAAACAATGCATTGTGGATGCGTTATCGGCAGCTCTTGTAATTCTCGCTCCCTCTAATTCGTCCCTCACTCCTCATTTAGAATGCGGGATTTTCCTGACAAAGGGCGAAGAAAAGACTATATTCTACTTAGGCAGTATTTTTAAGTAAGCATCGCCTGAGATGTCGGGAATTGTCTGTTTCCATGTTTATGCAGTCGGGTCACTAATAAGAGAGCCGGAGGTAAACGTTTACGTGGGCTTACATAATTCGCCTGATAATCAGGGTTTGGATTAATCGCTAAGGAGGCCTTTCTATCAGCAGGTGACAAGTACTGGTGCTGCTGTATTGCCATTTGGTGAACGGATTCTGAACCATGCAGTCGCTTCTGATGGGGATTTTCGATGCAATATTAATGGGTAATTGTTACGGCTTTACCTTATAATAGTTTACAAAAATATTTTTCGTTGCTTTTTTCCTTACTTTCCATATCTGTCCTGCTCTAACCAAGTCTGTCGACTGTTCCACAAATCTCTAAACTCCAATCATAAAATGCTTCCCGAAAAAATGCACGATAAAACTCCAACTTCCAACGTAGACCTCCACTCGATGTCTCCTTCTCCAACATCAGGGATATACGTATCAGCCATCCAATTGCATGAGCCCAAAACCAGGCTTATTATTTCTAAACGAAACTGGCATTGAACCGACTATTATCCTAATTGAGTTCAAAATTAAAGGATGCTATAACTTAGCATAAAAATCCCCCTCAAGATTTCCATGGACATAGAATATATCCCTTCATTACAGATGGTTTTCAATGTTATAAGGAGATCTCCAGAAAACACCCTAAATTACCCTATATATATATTTTCGGATTGCACTTGCTCACAAAAGTGCGTTTATATTTACTCTCTACCGCCCCGACAACAGCGGTTACTATCTTTAAAAGAATATCTAAAAAAAATTAAAGACATCTTGTCTGCTCATCCTTCAGCTAATATTTACGTTTGTGGAGACTTCAATGTTCACAATGTGGAATTGTCAGCCAACTCAAACAAGATAGATAATAAAGAGAGATTCTGTCACGATTTATCCATTGCTTATAATCTAACCTGTGTTCGTTACAACTCTACTTTCAACCGAGTCGTTGTTTTTTTTTCGTTCACCACACTCTTTTCTTCTACCTCTTCTTTTACACACGTCCGTTCGCTTTAGTGACTAAAAATCGTCCGTCCTCCCGCTTTCCTTTTCTCGTTATTTATGGAATCAGGGTACGAGATTCTCCGAGATTCCCCGAGACTTTTTTTCCACATAAACGCATGCGGGCGCCATCTTGATTCTCAATGTGTGCTTTGCATGCACAAACACGCAGCCGCTTTAACGGTAAGCCACTTCTTTCTCCACACAGATTGCTCACGAACCCATCCGTGTGCCCGACACTGACAGTCAGTATGCAAGTCTCCTAGATTTTTTTCTGACAACTTTCACTGGGTTATGTTTATCCTCCGTTCTGTCTCCCCTTGGGGTCTTCCGATGACTCGGTTGTTTCAGTTAAGATATAAACTTAATGCAATAAGTTCTAAGACGTACTTCTCCATCGTACAGTATATCGATACTCTCTGGCTTACTGGGATAGCTTCCGTACATTTATATCAGATCTACGTTTGTATTCCATGTTTTAAAAATGTGTCTTCTATATTATCAGACCTGTAAGTATAAACGGCTTCATACCCTTCAAAAACTTCCATTAAAAACAAAACAACCGGTCGTGGTTATCTCCAGAATGTGCTGCTGTCATTGCGCTCAGAAATCACTTTTTCCATTGCTTCCAACGTAATAGATGTACTGAGATTAAAGCCGCTTTCATGACTGCCATTAATCACTGTAAGAGAGTAAAAAAAAACGCGAGAGAGTAGTATGCTCAGTCAGTAAAATCCAAAGTAGCTGAGAAGCAGCTTGGTTCCAACCAGTTCTGGCAAATAGCAATAAAGATCTTGAACTGAAGCGTGTGCTCTATCCCAACAATCATCAATTGACCTGAGGTAATCTCGCCAGCACCGGGCAAAGCCAAACTCTTTGCCAAGAACTTTTCAGCTAATTCTATTCATGTCTAAATAGCTTTTATATAAATTTTCAAATGTTTAGACTCAAAATAGGCTAAATATTTTGCTAGAGACCGCAAGGGTCAACTCTTATTTTTTACATGGTAGTCACCGTTTATCAAGGCTCGAAGGCCACTCGGGGATAAGGATTATTGCGTGTACAGCAATCCATGGGATAATATCGTAGTAATCATTATTAACGGAGAGTTGATAAAGTGTATTACTTAAGGGGGCGGTTTGTCAGGACTTTGTTTACGTTGGACTTGAAGACATCCAAATTGTAGTCAGGTGGGAAGCAGACAAACAGAAGAGAGTTCAACAGGCGTGCACTTCTAAGAAAGAAGCTTTGTTCAGGAACCTACGCGTTGATTTAGGAACAGATAAAGAATGTAGGAAATTATTAACAGTGGTTTCAGCTAGACGTGAAATATTGGCGAGGGGGGCAAGAGATTAGAGCTCAGACGAGCACTTTCTTTAAAACTAACGATAAAACAAAAACAGGATCGCAACGTTTCTTCTGTGGGAGAGAGGTTGCAGGGAAGAAAAAAGGGAATCCCCCACTAAGTTACATGGACTATTTTGTACTCTGTTAAGGCACGATAAGCTGTTTTTAGTAGCTCCTACCTAGGTGTGGCAGCAGTATTCCATCCTTGTACGTATTTGGCTTTTATGTAGTTAGAGAATTGTATCAACAGTGAGATATTTACTGGAACGGTAGAAGGATCCCACCATTTTTCCAGCGACCTTGGCAACTGTTTTAAACTTTTACCTCTTGGCAGCCAAATTTTCGGCCAAAAAACAATTAAAAAGCTTGCCCTATGTCTGAATACACTTTATGTAAAATCTCAAATGTTTAGACCAACTTCAGTAGAGACTGCAGATGTCAATTTTATTAAAACTTTATCTCCAATTTTGATCACTTAACATTGATTGCTTTGGGCTCAAATCAAATTAGTAAATTTGATCGATGTCCAATGACCCTACATCTAAATTTTCAAGTGTTTGTACCCAAAATTGGCGGAGCAGTTTTGTAGAGTTCTCAAAAGTCAAGTCGTTGAACTTTGACACCTTGACAGCCAAATTTCTGGCCGAAAATCGATTTAAAAATTTTCCCAAATCTCAATATCTCCTTATGTCAAATCTCGAGTCTAAAGACTGAAAATTGATGAAGTAACTTGTTAGGGAAATAAACATACACAAACACACACAAAGGCAATTCACTGTTTTATATGCATAAAGATGGGTATATACATATATTTTTTTCTTTGAGATTTGGTTTTGGCTTTGATTATATCTGATAGGACTTAAGTGATCTATTTTTTATGAATAATTTTTTTCAAGCATTTTCTGTAAGTTTTTGTTTCGGTTCCAATTATAGCTGGGGAAACTCAAGTTATTAATATTCTATAAGTTTTGGTTTCGGTTTCGATTCACGCTGATGTACCCAAGTTTTATTGATATATATATATATATATATATATTGAACTCGTAACTTTATTATATACTAGCAGTTCAGCACGTCTTTGCTCGGGCCCTATGTACTGTTAAAACTTTATGTGCATATCAAAAAGTCTGACTCATGTCCCGGAAACATACATCTAAAATTTCAAGTGTTTAGACCCAAAGTTGGCAGAGGTGTTAGGTAGAGTATTCAAAGGTAAACTCTTTCAACTTTGACCTCTTGGCAGCAATATTTTCGTCCAAAATCTGATTAAAAAGCTTGTTGCATGTCTTATTACCCGTTATGTAAAGTTTTAAATGTTTCGACCCAAAATTGGCCGAATAGTTTACTAGAGACTGTAAAGGTAAGAGATTTTGAAATTTGACCCTTTTGGCAGCAAACTTTTTGGGCCAACAATCGATTAAAACATGACTGAATACACTTTATGTAAGATTTCAAATGTTTACACCAAAAATAGGCTGAGGTCAATTTTTTTTTATCTTTGACTCCAATTTTGACTTCTTAAACTTTTAATGTTTTGGGCTCAAATCAAATAAAAAAAGTTTCATCTGTGCCCAAGTAACCTATATCTAAAATTTCAAGTGTTTAGACCCAAAATTGGCAGAGGATTTTTGTAGAGTTTTCAAAGGTAAAATCGTAGAACTTTGAGCCCTTAACAGCCAAATTTCTCGCCGAAAACCGATTTTAAAAAATCCCAAATCTCAATATCCCTTTATGTCAAATTTCGAGGCTGTAGCTTGAAAATTGACAGAGTAGTTTGTTAGTGACATATACACACACAGATACAGACACACACACAAACAACTTCACATATATATATATATATATATATATATATATATATATAGATAGATAGATAGATAGATAGATAGATAGATAAAAATCCATACAACATTTATTCTTTAATGATATATACAAAATCTGCAAGAATTAAAATATCATATATAAACGTATTTTCGACCGAGCCACACCGGGTGTCCCTGCTAGCTTAGATAAATATTTTTGCAGTGTTAACATCTCCATTTACACTTAACATCTACAGAATGCCAACATCAATATATTACATATGAAAGACTCGGCTGTGGAATTTCCACCGGTCCCGCTAGTTAACGATGTATGTTATTATGTGAATCAACTAGATAAGATGATGAATAATGAGGAGACAAATTTGCATCGTCGAAGAAAGTAGTTTTCCTGTTTGAAAAAAGAAAAAGGAATTTATTTTGTTCAGCTCTTTTATCTTCGATTCGATCAGTTCAATCCGTTCGCGTTGTCTTCATTGATAAATGAGCAGTTTTTTGTTCATTTCCATATCGTTCTTCGTTTTGGAAATATTCTTTACTATATCGAAAAATTAAAAAAATGACAAAAAAAAATAATAAGAGTTCCAAGACGAAAAACGATATATATATATATATATATATATGATAGTCATGTCCTCAGCCAAGAAGCACTCACTGAGAATATTGGAAAACGAAAGTTATAAAACCATTGCTGATTCCTGAATGCATAAAATGGTATTCAAATTGGATACATTATTACCAGACATTTTGTTTGTCATGAGATTATGTTTTTTTCAATAATTTGCCATTTCTACGATTCTTGTCTAGTCTTTTCTTTATTTAAAACTCTGTTCAAAGTTTTTGTCTGACTTTCTTAAGAGTTTTTATAAGAGATGTTAACCTGATTCAAATATAACGAGGAGAGGGGAACATGATTATTATAAAATGCAAATATGTAGTTTTCTTTTTTCCTGAATTTTTGAGATGAGAATTGGTTATCTGTATTATTTGGATTCTTGAGTGTCATTTTCACAACGTTTTGGTCGACCTAACCTCCTACTCTCATCATGTTTATCTTGGTGAACTCGGAAATGTTTCTGTCGAACTCGGGAATTAAGACGAGATTTCGAACGGAACTTTTTCAAAATTATTTCATGGAGGTAGCATACTCTCGCCCATCACTGGCTAAAGACCCTAATTAATTCCCAGTTGTATTTTTCTAGACTACTGGAGCAAATCAATTGTAAAAATGATATTCTGTTAAAGGTTCAATCCTCAGTGTGGGCGACCGACAAATAAAATATATGATAACGTGATTCGTTTTGAGATCACTTGAGGAAAATTAAGCCAAATAATGTAATATTAACGATGGTTACTCATATTTAAACGAAGGCAAATTGTCTTTTGTTACGTGCAGTTCGGTTAGAAAAAAAATGACATCTGAAGATTATTTTTTTCTAATTCATGGAGACGTTACTGCCAATCATTGGAGAAAATAAACCGAGCCCCCCTAAGTTACGCTCCCTTACTTGTCGAAGTGTCGTCTTCTTAATAAGAACATACCTATTTTTTAATCTTACGCTCTCCTATTGAAGATTCTAGGTGCCCTGTTCTACTCAATCTTCGTGAACATTCTTGGTTGGTTGGTTGGTTGTTTTTGTTTTACGGCATATCAATGCTTTTCGGTTTATTTCATGCCGAATCCAAAGATTTTGAAGAAATTTTTTTTTTAATAGAATATATTTGTTGTTTTCACGTCAGTTTCTATTTAACCCATAGTTGGGACTCTAACAGGTACTACCACTCCGGGTCAGAGTGGACCTGGGAGCAATGGTAATTAAAGGGTGGCTCCACACTCCCCAAAGCCCACAAGCTGGGGCCTCACCACTGGATATAGTTTAAGGTCATATCCAGGACCCCCATTGAGGGACTTTTACCCTCTGCAGGGAGGCAGTCGGCGTATTCTAATGCTCCACCGACAGGGCCTGAACATTCTTGGAAAACTGTAAACGAAACATCATAATTACAACAGAATAATACAAATAAACAGAATATCGGCTTAATATTTCTATCTTCTCCATAAAATTTCAAGAAAAAAAAT
The DNA here is from genome assembly GCF_053919585.1 of Euprymna scolopes. Taxonomy (NCBI): domain Eukaryota; kingdom Metazoa; phylum Mollusca; class Cephalopoda; order Sepiida; family Sepiolidae; genus Euprymna; species Euprymna scolopes. Next base: position 81,442,128 of record NC_136513.1, on the reverse strand, counting down.
CTTCATCTTCAGATGTCAAATATTTTTTCTAACCAAACTGCAGGTAATAAAATACAAATTTGCCTTCTATCTTGCCGAATATTCTATATTCGTTGATTAATAACCACTGCTCTTGACTTATCGTATTTCACGTTGAATGCTGCTATTATTACGTGTAAAGGTGAAGTACTTGAAAAAAAAATTTAAAGTAAATATTAAAATTGAAGAAAAATTACATAGACCGTAGATAATATTTAAATGCAATTGAGATTTGTTGTGGTGGACGTGATTTAATTTTATATTTTTAATCATATATTTCATGCACGTTTCAGTTTACATTATTTTAGTATAGACCTGCATGACATCCTTGCAAAAACCTACCTTATTAATTAAATGTTAAGATGTTATACGCAGTTTAAATTTTATAATTAAAATTTATAAGCTATGCTTTTCTTTTCTCATTAAATAAGATCATAGGAATACGGATAGCTTGCCACTTGCTTCACTGTAATAATGATATACGTTGTATTCTGATGTGAAAAAAAAACGCACCAACACCCTGGATACGACACAAATTTACAATATGCTAACTAAACGTTAACAGATGTGAGACGGGCGCGTAGAGGTCACAAAGTCTACTAGAGATGAACCCTATTTTTTCAGCCCAAACACTGAAGTCAAGGAGATTTTTTCCTCGTTGATGTCCTGCGTCCGAAAAAATCTCCAAAAGATACTAGACCACATCTGTGAACCAGACGGCAAGAGAATAGTCTCTTCTTACTGACATGGAAATTTTCCCTTTCTGAGCGTCTCTATTCCTGCTAATGAGAACCTCTGGTACAATTTAATCGCACGAGACCGGAAATGAGGCGATTAAAATATGCTATGACCAGATGGGATTGCAAAACATCCTAAACAATCTGCAAATACAAAGGGGGGACCATTCCACAGAACCCGTCTTTTTTACTGACAAAACGGTTCAGTTTGGAAAATCTTGCAGAGTATACCAGAGATGCGAAGGACTGCTTAAAAAGTTAGAAACTCCAGTATAACGATATGTTAATAATACTATTCTTTTTGAAATAATAACTGTTTGTCAGGATCCATTCTGATAGGATGGTCAGGGATCCGAGTCTTGTGCGGTGATAAAACCTCTCAAACGCATTTGTGATAGTAGCTTGTATAAAAGTGTTAACTTTGATCACATAGACCTTACTGATTTAATCGGATTTCCGTTTATAGATTTTCGATAATATTGAGCGTATTCCGATACAAAATCTACGTAAAACATTCTCAGACACATCAAGTATTTTCGTGGGAAATTTAAAAAATCAGCTCAACCGTTTCCGAGTTCATAAGGAACAAACTCCCACGCACACACAGTCAACCATTCAATATAATCGTAAATAGATATAAAGACAGAATCAACGTAGCCGAAGTTTTACAGAACATAAAAAATCATAAAAATTTTCTTACGCATTCAGATATGGTTCCCGAAAAAAAAAATCTACGCATTGACTTCCTACCAGATGTACGGACGTTCTGTACATATACCGATCAACTACTGCATGCAAAATGTATTGATAATCTATTTTCTATCATACCTAATTTGTAGTTTAACTACTAATCTTTATCAGGACATTATTCAATGATCAGCGTCTTTTTGTGATTTACTAGTGGTATCTGATCAGACAGTCTTAAGATATGGAGGCCCTGATTTAAATGCAACAAACATTCAGGTTATTATTTTTTCTTTTCATCTTACAAAACCATAAAATGTTCTGCAAAGATAATACAAAAAAAAACAACATTTTTCTCTACAAAACAACAAAACACGATGAATAAATATTTTAAAATGTAAATAACTTGAAGAATAAAACAAAATTACAGATTCGGCGTTAAATAATCCGAAAAGCCTTGATACTACGCAAAACAAAATCAAAACAACCAAACCAAACACTGTGTATAAATATGTGAAAATCACACTTTAAGAATATTTTTTCTAAAATTACTAGATTCAGCATTGAATAATCTGAAAAAAATATTATATGTTATAAGACTATCAAACTACACATTATATTAGAAGATATAAACAGATAAAAACAAAACTATTTTCTCAATTACTAGATTTTTAAAGAAATGATATGCTGCAAAATAATATATATCCGAGGTGCATTCAAAAAGCTTCGAGACTTTTATAGTATAAGCATACTTCTTTTAAATTTAAACTCCTCGGCCTAACGTTTACAGGGAATATGAACTGGAATAGATACATTGAGAGCATTGCCAGGGCTGCTGCAAGGAAGGTTGGCTCCCTCTACCGTGCTAGAAAACTACTTACGCCTGACAGTATCCTATACTTCTATAAGGCAACCATTTGCCCATGTATGGAGTACTGTTATCACATCTGCGCTGGTGCATCTGTTGCTTGTCTCTCGCTCCTGGACAGGGTTCAAAAGAGAGTCGCCAACCTGATAGGTCCTGAACTGTCATCTAAGTTTCAGCCTCTGTCCCATCGACGAGATGTTGCATCCCTCTGCCTGTTCTACAAATACTTTAATGGTGAATGCTCTGACGAACTGCAAACACTTGTACCTCCCCGACGTAACTAACCCCGACAAACGCGACAAGCTACTAAGTCTCATCCCTTTACAGTAGAGATCCCTAGGTGCAAGAAAGACTTTTACTCCAATAGTTTCTTCCCCAGAACTGCGGGTCTTTGGAACTCCCTTCCGGGATTCTGCTTTCCCAACTGCAATGATATGCAGAAGTTCAAGTGTAATGTTAACAAACATCTTTCTACTCTTCTCCCTTCATAATGGCCCCGCTAATTAAGTCCCTAATAGTAACCCCCTGCTTCAAAGTGGCACTGTGCCTTGTTTGGGGTGAAAATTGAATAAAAAAAAATTAATTGCTGTAGACGCTTGAAAATTCAGTAAGTTAATGCTATCTATCTTATAAGATAGCCGACCAATTTTTATTAGTTTCAGGTTCAAATGAATAGTGTTGTGTCTGTATCTATAACACGAACGCAGAAAGTAAAGGTAAAACAAATATATTAAGACGAAAATAAAATACATATTTACAAGGGTTCAGTTGTACTGCAGTTGGAAGATTGTCCGGTAGAGGGCGTGTTAAAGTCTTTCATGGAGCAACCGGCACAAGCGTCTTGCCTATCCGGCATTCGAACACAGCTCCCCGGTCTTGCTGACTTGATACCTTTATCTATATCTTGTTCACCCACGTATGCTAATTAGTGGGCATCTCCACAACAAACAGTTATAAAAGGAATTGAAATACGCCCTACTAAAGCCTGATTGTCGTATCTGGTGAATTTCAAAAATGCAATTTGGAGAGGGAGGATTTTTCAGAAGAACGATATGCTATATAATTTTGGAGAAAATGGCACGAAAAAGTGTGAAATGCTTTGGACAGCTTCTGAGTCATCTTGCATGAATCGAGAATCAGTTTTTTAGTGGTATAAGAGATTCAAGGGAGGCAGTAAGTATGTGAGGAATTATCACGGGCGTGGGAGAAGTACGAAAGTCAGAACACATGAGTTGATTAGCCAAATAAAGAATTTAATGAATAAAGACAGTCGTGCGTCATAAGAGACAATAAGTGCACAGTTTGATGTCAGTGTGTGAACTGTGCATACATTTATTCGCAAGGAACTAAAGATGGGCGAAGTTTGTACGAAGGCTGTTCACAACTTTATCTTTGTCACAGATTATTTGACCAAAATGGCTATCAAGACAGTTTCTCACCCTTCCTATAGTCCAGACCCTGATCTCTGTGACCATTGATTATACCTTAAGCTCCAAGTAAATATAAGAGGCTATCGCTCTGAGACAAATGAGGGGATTAAAGAGGCTGTGACGAGGTCTTTCAGAAGTTGTTGGAACGGTACAATAAGTGCATTGCATCCGGAGGTAATTACTTCGAAGGGAATTAGAGTTTCATGAGTGCTTTATAATTAAATTTCATTTTTTCCATCATAATTTCCCTTTTGGCAACAATGGCTTCAACCATTTGTTTGATTAAAAATTCGATATTATGCGCATATATATATATATTTATTTATATATATATATATATATATATATATATAATTATTTTCTACTATAATAATTAAATACATACAGACACTAGTGTTTCATCCTTTCAGGAATTTTGTTATATATATATATATATATATATATATATATATATATATATATATATATATATATATATTCATGTAGTAAAGACTTAGAAGGCTGTCACAATGCGAGGAATGAAATATAGTCGTTGTTGGTAAGAGAAGACGAGAACAAGTGGCGATTTACAAATCAATAAGTACATACACATATGTTTATATATACATATATTTATTCAGTTGTATTAGGTAAAATGTCTTACTTGATATGTTTGCGACAATATCCATTATTAATTATTAATATATATATATATATGTGTGTGTGTGTGTATATTGATACTTTTTAATAAATACCGATATACAGTCTATACATATATCAATCAACAGTTTCATGAAAGATGTATTTATCTATTTTCGTTGATGCCTTAGTTGTGTCTACTGATTAATCTGCATTGTTTGATGACCATCATATTTTCCTGATTGAAGATGCTAGGTGTCCTGCTCTGCTCAATCTTCCTACACAATCATTGGAAAACTGAAAAACGAAACATCGTAATGTAACACTATAATATAAAAAAAACAGAATATCGACTGAATACTTTTATCTTGTCGAATCGTTTCGCTCGGACATTCGTCGAATTATAATTGCCTTATCATATTTCTTGTTGCAGGCTGCTATTATTGAGAGTAGAGAACTAACGTTGTATCCTGATATTAACAAAAAACGCACCAACTTATTGAATACGACAGAAATCGAAAGTATGTTTACAAAACATTGACAGATGTGAGATGGTTGTGTATAGATCATATAATCTAATAGAGATGAACGCTGTTTTTTCACTGATGTGAACCAACGACTGAAGTTAAGGAGAATGTTCCTCGTAGATATCTTGCGCCCCCTAAAACATCTCTAAAAGTTTCTAGATTACATCTATGTACCAGACGACAAAAGAGATGTTTCTTATTACTGTCATGGGAATGTTCGCTGTTTGAGCCTCTCCGTCCCTGCTAATGAGAACCTCTGGTAAAATTTAACCGCACGAAACCGGAAACGACGTAATTAAAATCTGCGAGTGTTAACTTACATCGTACGATAGTGCTAGAAGAGTCTATGATGAATGTAAGTTTCGGTTTCACAACAGAGACATATCCTTCACATAGAATCAGACGAAACAAATCTCTCCAAATTTTAATTGTGTAATAATGAAAACACAAATACGAGAATTGGGCGAGAGGAAAAAAGAGTGGAACGAGGACATCGACTAAACGACAATCCAAGATGGAGTCAGGACAAATTTTATATAAACTCAAACTCTTCGCTGTTTGATGCAGATATATAGGACTTTTCTATAGCTAAGCTGAAACTTATACCAGTCATAGGGATATAGAGTTTACAGGTATTTCAAGCGTTTAATTACAATGTATATATTCAGTATGGTGTAACTTGGAACATAACAACTAAACTAAATTCAACTAGAGTTCAACTTTCTTCCTCTAACGATTGATCATTTATATGTATTGACTAGAGCGAAAGGCCCTGACCGTGTCCGAAACTAAATGATGATCAGCGAATTTTCACACTCCCACATTTGTATTATCATTAAAACGATGAAATCGTTCTCTTTTAAATGAAATCGATCGATTGCTTGCTCTAGTTTGGGACGCGCTTCACCGGGAGGAAATTTCACATGCCATCTCCGCAGTGACTTGGTCCAAAATATATTGTAGTCTACATTGCACTCTAGAGAACCTCCTATTGATTTTATAAACTTATATTTTTTATCTATAACTACTTGAATAAAAATTAAAGTGCCAAAATCAAGTATCAGGGTTCAATTGAGCTCTAAACAGAAACATAGATTTCGAATGCGTACCCCGTCACATCAAAGAACCTACTGTTAATTTTATATACCTGGCATTCAGGTATGTGCTGCAATGTTAGGCTGAGCTTTGCTCAAAATCTTATGTTTCTTCGTTCATTGGATTTGTGCAACTATCGATTATTGACAGTTATCGAAGACATTCCGATAAACAGCCGATCTAAGAACACTACCAGATAGATAAATACATTTGTGTGAAATTTCGTAAAAATCGGCCCAGCCGTTTTGGACTCCATAGGGAACGAACTGACAGACACAGAGATAACGTTCCTTTAATATAATAATAAAGATAACTCAATTCGTTTCAGTCTGCTTTGTATAAGTTTATTAAAATCATAGTTTACAGATTATTGCCCGAGGAAAACAAATATTAATTCATCTCATTCCCCATCTTTTATTGATTTGCATTTCCCCCGAGCCAATATTTGCACATGGTATTTTCCCTTGCTATCAGCTTTTATTTGTCTTATATATCTATCTGCCTTTATTATTTTTCATTCCGTCTAAGAGGAAATCGGACACTTGATATATTAATGTGAACACCCGGTGTTGCCTGAAAAAATACTTTTTTTGTATAAGTGTTGTGTTATCGCCCGATTTCATCCTTCCGCCATTTTATTTGTAAATACGTGGATGATTAAACCAGAGTAACACCTCGTAGAAAATGCGAATTTAAACCTGTGTAACATCTTGGATAAGCCGAGTTTAAATTCGGTGTAATATACCGAGGCAAATGCGATTGCGCAGCTGTGTAACGGAGCAACTAAAATTCGACTGGAAACCTGAGTAATGAAGAGACATTAATAAATTGCAAAACCAGTATAGCGGAAGGATGAAAATGCGATTTTAAACCTGCTAAATATACAACGAAAATGCAATTTCAAACCTACGTAATATAACTACTAAATGTTATTTTAAACTTGTATAACAGAACGAAATAATGTAACGTTACATACGTGTAAACATGTCCACACTGGGGACCCACACGTTGTATGTAGACAATCGCAAAGAAAAAAAGACGAAAAAAAATTCGGATCACTCTTTTTTCAGTGAAATAGAAACATTCAAGTAATTTCCAGAATCACGCCTTGTCTCTTGTTTAAAAGTCCTCCCTAACTTCACTGTGCTTAAAAAACACATAGGGCGAATGAACTCTTTTTCTGGGTCAACGGCCAACTAGCACCGTGTATATTTGTGTGTGTGTGTGTGTGTGTGTGTGTGTGTATTGGGGTGGAGAGGGCTCCAGTAAGCCGTGGTGAAGGCAACCTTTCTAGAAGCAAATCTCTGATTTAAAAAACCATAAAGCGGGAGACCAGTACCCGCATTAAGCTGGTCTGCAGTTTAATTTGTTGCTGGCTATCTTGCTCTTGCTTGTTGCTGGATCTCAACATTTTGAACCGAGAGAGACTTAGCTGTCGTACAAAGTTAAGACTCTGTAACATCTTTGTTTAGCACGCGTTTTTTGTTTTTCTTTCTCGTTTCACCTTGTCTCTAATTACTAGGGCCCAGGTTTTTTTTATTCTTTTTTATATAACCTTTTTCTTTCCTTCTTCCTTGCCGTGACGTCACTACTCGCCCACTGCCCGGCATTTGCTCACATTTACTGTTGCTGCTGACATACGCATAATATACTGAGGCGAATTCTGTTTAAACCAGTGTAACAGATCGAAAATTATTTGTGTTAAAATGTTTTTTGACTCATGATGGGGGTGTGACTCCACTGATTTCGAGAATCGTTTTTATAACCACCATAATAATAACTAACCAATCACAAACTTCAATGGGTACTACAAAAACTTTGTTTTATTTTGCTCTCTCTAACAGACTACCTGACTCATTTAATATCGATATGTCGCACATTTTTGCCTTTCTTACAATATTATCAGCAGTGCAAATATACGAATGCGTTTAACCCCACGCAGACAACTACATATTTAAGTAATCTTGAGATGCGGTTTCGTATCTTAACGAAAGACGAGTCACCTATAGCCATACTGAGATGGCCGAATATTCAAAATAATTGTTTTTTGCACAACAATCTGTAACATCCAAAATTATATTGTCGTATTTTTAATAGATTTTTTTAAAAATTATTTAACGAATCAAATATTGCAACTGACTGGCCAGTTTTATTAGTAATTTTTTTCAATTACGTTAATGGAGATATAATAAAGTTTTTATGTACAATTTGATTTCTAAAATTACTTTTTTCGGGCGAGGTGTCCGCAAATAGTAAACAGTTTTGCATAATCATCTAAAAATATGAATAAAACTACGTAGTCGGACGTTATTTGGTTGAGTGGGAAGCCATCTTTAGTTTCAGAAGAGTTCCTGATGGGTAGTTATTCTATACAAATCCTGGAGATAACCAATTCTCAGTAGAGGGTTGTTCTGTACAGGTTCCAGATTTATAATTTTGCAGGGATCGAGCAAAAGGTTCTTTATGTTGGTGATGACAAGACAAAATTACGCCCCTGGGTTTAAAAGACAAAGACAAAGACAAAGACCAGGTTTAAAAGACACACATATATATTAGATTGGTGCAAAAATAATATCGTTTTTGACGTTAATTCCAACAGATCAGAACTCCTTTCATAATAAATTTTATTAATCGAAATAAGAACCATTAGAATCGACACATTTTTGCCAACGGAAAACGAGTTTATTTATCTCAAGTAGTATAGAAATCCGTTCTGGAAGTGATGAAGTCATTGAAGGCCGATTCGGCATCATCTCGGCTTTTTGAAGCATTATTCGCACAGGATGTTGTTGAGATGTTTGGAAAAGTGATAATCGGTGGGCGAGAGGTCCAGTGAATATCAACGATGAGCCAGAGTCTTGTAGCCCGATTCGTTCAGCTTCTGCAGGGCCATTTGAGCAATATGTTGGCAGGCGTTTTCATGGAGGATTTGTCCCTGCATATTGACCATTCTCGAGCTCATACGTTGGAGCTTCTGATACATTTCGTCAATGTGTCGGCACTACTTCTCCGCCATAATCGTTTTGTCCGGAACAAGAAGCTATGATTGACAAGATAGGCCACAGACCGGCAAACAGTCGCCATAACATTTTTTGGTGCAATTTCGGCTTTGGGAAGTGTTGTCGAGCTTCTCCGGTATCCAAGCGCTGTCCCAAACGTCGCCAGTTCGAGCGTAGACGACACCGCCAAACGACGATTTTATTATCGTTCAATTTATGCGGCACCCATTTACCCAAATTTTTGGACTTTCCTATTTGCTTTAAATGGTTAGCGACTGTTGAGTTGTCGACTTTGAGTTCAATAGCAACTTCTCGTGTGATTTTGCGAGGATCGGCTTCAAATAAGGCTGTCAATATCCCATATCAACCACAGTCAATAATAATATTAATCGCCTCATATTGTTTAAGTAATTAATTCAAATGTTAAATCTATCTTTTCCAGTCTCATCTTAATACAAGCAGGTTATCTTTATCTTTTAATCCCTTACTATTTCTGTATCATTAAATATTTTTGAGACGGTTTAAGAGACATAACTCGATGTTTGTCCACATTATTGACCCATTATTTTATCGAAATTATTATATATTCTTAATCTATTATTTTGATATCCTATGCTAAATTATAAACATGTAGCACTTACTTTACTCTCTTTATAACAATCTAGGTTCAATTTCTGACTTAGTTTAATTCATACTTATATGGATAATAGAAATTTATTCAGTCAATGAGTTTATATACATACTGATGTACTCTCTTTCTGGTAGTTAATCTTATTGTTAGTAATAAATTGTAAGCGTGCAGCAATTAACTTGCAGCATTCATATTAATTAAAAATTGAAAATCAATATCTTCGATCTTTTAAAATAATTGACGAGCTAAACAAAGATATCGATTATATGTTGAAACTCATTGCAACGAGTTTTTTTTTTCTAAGATAATGCCGACATCAAACCGTGTTAATAACATACATAGTTGTCTTTTCATTCCATAGACATGCATGTTTTTTGCAGACATTACAAAGTACCACTTCATTAATCAATCCTCACTTTTAATTAGAGTATCTTTCTTTTACTTATTTTCTTTTCTCTTATACTTTTATCTTGTTTCTATTTCTCCATATTTTTTTTTTCAAACTGACAATTATACTCGTCAGAACTCCTAAATCAGACAAAATCGAATTCAAGAATTGACAATTATTCTCGGTTTGATATTTTGAATTCGGCAAAACACACACCCAAACGCCCACATACAAACACACACACACGTATAGACACAGATATATGCATATAGTAGGTTGCTGTAAAAAAATGTCGTTTTTTATATATAGTTAAACGTTAAAAAAAAGGACATTATTTTTGCACCAGCCTAATATTAGTACTAGTAGAATCTGTGGTAGTAGTAGTAGTTGCATTGTTCTTTTAGTCTATCTAGCTTGCTTTCATTCTCGTATGTGTATAATCTATGCTTCATTTTATACATAACATGGCGATACATTTTTTTTCCTAATAACTTTTTCGGTTTTTTTTTCTGATTAGTATACGTAAGGAAAAAATTCAATGTTAACATGCACATATTGATTGCTTCACGTAAACGAATCAAATCTGTAAAAAAAATATAAGCGTTTGATATGTTCAAGAATTGATTAGTTTTTTAAGTATAGCAAAATTGTTGTCACTTTATATATGCTCTGTGTTTATATTTAATAAACCTCGAGCTTCTAAACAAACTAAATAGTATACACAGAATGAAATATAATCACAAATGCCTATTTTCTCAAAACATTTACATGTACATAAATTTCAGTACACATACTTATATATTGTTATGAACATATATACAAACAATATGTACATACGGTAGGTTCCTTCAGTCTTGAAAGACTATGGAAACTTACTTTAAGTGTGCCTACGCGTGTAATTTTTGTGGCAAGTGTTGCGCATTCTCCAACCACAACTCTCGGCGTTGTTAAATAGCTGTGGAAATTGGAGATTCATGATGATTGGCAACAATACTAAGATAAGCAGAGAGCACATAAAACACCTAGAATTCCCAAATAGTCACTTCTATGGTACGAGAACCAGTGTGTCAATTCTGTCTGTCGCTGTCTCTGCCTGTCTTTCTCTCTCTCTCTCTCTCTCTCTCTCTCTCTCTCTCTCTTTCTCTTCCTATCTCTCTCTCTCTACATATATATATATATACATATTTAAAGGAGATTAAAACAATAGTCTAAGAAGCAGAGTTTATTTTAATGCATTAGTACATTCATTAATACAATTAAAAGAAAACAGTGTTCGTTGTAATGTAGATATATAATAAGCTCGATCGGAATAGATATCCTAGAACTATTTTAATATTGAGTAAAATGATTGATAAATTCATAATTCAAATTATAAATCGGTTTCACAAGAAAGAACAAACAAAATCAATAAATTTACTTATTTTGTTTGTTCTTCCTTGTGAAACCGATTTTAAATTTTAATTTTAATTATAAATTATCAGTCATCTTACTATCTCTCTCTCTCTTTCTCTCTCTCTCTCATATATATATATATATATATATATATATATATATGATTAGTTACTATAATAATTATTAAATACCTACAGACACTAGTGGTTCATGTTTTCGGGAATAATCAGTGCAGGGTGTCACGATTAACACCAGTTAATAATTTATTTAAACGTTTATTTTTTAAATGATGTTTAAAAATACTTTATTTTTTAAATGCTGTTGAACGTCTGTCAGAGTGATCTAATCATTAGATGATGATCTGGCATATATGTATGTGCGTTTAAGTATATATATATATATATATATATATATACACACAAACATATATTCATGTGTACATTTTCTTACCGCTTAATATTAAATATATAAATACTTCGGTGACTATATTTGATAAATATAACAAATGTTAATGCAAAATTATATATAGAAATGAAAAGTTTTAATTAAATCATGTAGAATTACATCAAAATCGATTGTTTGACAAAGGAGTTGAAATAATTATTAAAGTTTTTTTTTTCTTAATCCATGGAGACATTGACATTAGCAAAATAGATGTGGGTAATTATAAATTTTATTATTTGCACATAATTGCAAAGTAAATTTGATATGATGGTGTAAAACGATGTCTCATGGTTGAATGAACGAGGATACAGGAACAGTTATTAAATCCAAGGCATTTATAATATTAGTACTTATATTTATTTAATATGTAAAACCCTTAACTGAAATAACATTCGATATATTTTATGTCTATGCCTCCGTTCAGTCTCGAAAGACAAAGGATACTCTCTCTATGGGCAGCTGCGCGTGTAATTGTGTGGCTAGGGTTGCGCAATAACCAACCATACCTCTCCTGTATTGGCACTGTTTGAGTCCAGTGGCAAGAAGAAATTCAGGACGACTAAAAACAATGCCGCGATAAGTGGAGAGCACATACAGCACCTGAAAGTCCCAAAACGGTCACCCATTTGGTACTGGCCAGGCCAATCGTTGCTTAACTTCGGTGGTTTGATGGGAACTAGTGTGTCAAACGTGATCATGCCGTACACTGCATGTATAAAGATAATACTACTTAATACTAATAATACTCTTAATTCCATTTCTAACAGAAATGAATACAATATTTTAAGGGGTAAAAAAAAATATTCGTAAAAAAACAACAAAATAATATTGACTTAATTTAATGCTGTGTGGAATATTCTTTCATGAGTTCAACAGCAGTTAGGCTATTCATGATTGCCACACATAGAATGGTATTGTTTTCCGTTTTTCCTGGCATAATGTCTTCAAAATATTGGTATTTCTCGGGGCACTTTTTCCAATTTTAATTTTCAAATATCGCCATTAATTTTCGATTGGGTTCAAGTTCGGAGAGTGATTGGTCATTGCAAGACATTAACGTTATTTACAGCGAACCATTTCTTTGTAAATCTAGCGGTATACTTAGGCTCATTATCCTGTTGGAAAATCCAATCAGGAGGTAGCACAAGCTTGTCAAAATAAATCATTAAATCGTCTTGCAGACTTTTCTGTTAGCTTTCAGCGTTCATCTTACTATTTTTCATTTATGATACATTAAATCCTTTTTGGAGAGAAACAGTCCCAAATAATAATGCTGTAACTACCAAACTTAATAGTATCGTATTATTTGATAGGTAGTTTTCACCGTCTTTCCTCTGCAGAAGATGTCGATAATTATGACCAACCAACTCCATTATAGCTTTATCTCTCCGTAGTACTTTTTCCCAAAACGTACATTCTTTATTCTTATGCTCTGTAGCAAATGTTTACCTAGCGTCTCCGTGTCGTTTCAAGATGTGTGGAGTTTTTCTTGGAGTGAGTGATTTCAGATGGTTTCTGTGCAGTTAATTACTTACTGTATGCTTGGTTATTTTTTTATCCAAAGAGCATTCAGCTGTTTCTATGGTTCTTCCCTGGTAACCTGTTGATTTTATTGAATCTGGCGTCGTAATATCCTTGCTAATCTTGGAGCAATCTGACACGGAGCACCTGTTTTTTTTATTTTCAACGCTGTTTCGAGTCTTAAAACGCGAAATAAATGAAGCAATCGTAATAAAAGGAACATTCAAGTTACTATAAATCATTCTGTAACTGTTCCCATCTTCCCAAAGAGACAAAATCTCTTCTTTTTTTTGTGAAATAGTAAATTCTTAACCTTTGGGCATTATTAGAACTTTATCGAAAGACTAGCAATTTTAGAATGCTCTGATAGTAGCCAATGGCGTTAACTATAGTTACTGATAACATTACTCAAACCTTCTACAATATACTATCTTAAAATGTTCATAAAAATTGATTTGTTCGTACAAATATTTTTCACCCTTTAAAATGAAAATAATGTATTAATTGCTGTTAGAATAAGAATCAATTTAGTTCATTATTATTTTTAGCAGTATGTTCATTAAATATAAAATGTATGGAATTTTGTTACAGTTAAAGATTTTACATACATTAAAATACAATTTTTCATGTCTGTGGATATTTGTTTCAACCCACTGTATATAAAAAGTATTGCTTATTATAATGAAGATTATACGTAAATGTTAATTAAATAACGAATACATAGAAATGTATAAGGTTTCCCAGAGGTAAATCTAGTGAAAGTGATTATTAAAGAGTGTAAATCCACTGAAATCACATAATGTTTATATAATGAACAGACTATAATTATATATATATATATATATATACATACATATATATATATATATATATATATATATATATATGTATGTATATAATTTAAAGAATATGAGAGATTGTATAATTATTTCCACATCAAAACAACGTCGCAGCTCACAAGGACTATAACAGTCAACAAATCGGAAGTCCAAGACTCGAGTTTCGCCCTCATTTGGGCTCATAAGTTAGACATATCAGAACTCGGGATTCAAAACCCGAGCCTCTTTCATGCGAGGCAAGCACTATGTCACCTGATCCAATGCCCTGCACACAAGAAAATCTATCAACTAATAAAAATGAAGCAAACCGCAGTAAAATCCGCCTGTGAAATGGACCTACTCACAAGTAGGATATTTTTATTTACTCATTATGACGACGCCATCCAGCAATGCTAACCTAGCGAGCAATTAGTAATATAATTTTTAGAATGTGGGAGATTAGATAACTATTTCCATAGACAAACAACGTCGCAGCTCACAAGAACCATAAGACATCCGCTTGAGTTATAGATTGTTGGATGACTACTCCCCTTGTCGAGACGAAATAGGTCCATTCCACACGCGGATTTAGCCGTGGTTTGCTTGATCTAGTTAATAAAATTTCTCATGTGCGGGGCGTTTGCTCAGTTGGCAGATTGGTTTCGAATGCCGCGTGCGGATAATGCTAACTGATGAACCCAAATGACGGAAAAACACGAGGCTTGGACTTCCGGTTTGATGACGTTCATGGCTCTTGTAAGCTGCAACATAGTCTGCTGACGAAATTATTATATATATATGTATATATATATATGTATATGTATATATATATGTATATATATATATATATATATATATATATATATTAGCATTAACATGCCGAGTATGTACTATAACAATTGTTTTTCGTTGAGCAAAGAATTTCTCTTTCTTATTGGAACAAATAAATCAATCACATTGATTAAATATTTTCTGCGTAGATTATTATGTACGTAACAAAATTTCGAACTAAACAACTAGTATAAACTTCAGCTCGATAGGTTTGCTTAAGATTTTATTAAATCTTTCTCCCCTTTAGGTCATGCCGTACAACCCCGACGAAACACGTCTAGCGAAGATTTATATTAGTTGCTTGCTCATGATTTCTATCCAAAACTTTCCAATAAATTTAAGTGTGAGTTTTTTTTTTTGGGGGGGGGAGGGGTCTCAAGTGATAAAGTAAACTCTCGGCGTGTATAATTTGATATCATTCTCCTGTTTGATATTGCGATTACACCTAAATAAATAAAAAAATACAGATTTTATTATTGTTTTTATTTTATCAACATACTCTCGCGCATCTCTCTCTTTATATATATATATATATATATATATATATATATATATATATATGTGTGTGTGTGTGTGTGTGTGTATGTGTGTATGTGTACATATATATATATATATATTTATGTTATGTGTATGTACGCATGTATGTATATGTATGTGTTGTGTCAGGTCATGTCATATGCTACTGGTACCATGTAACCCAGTACTACCTGCCTCATGGTCGGGTCACCGGCGACTAAACTGGTTCCCCCACCAGACTTGTTTGGTGAGGAGGGCGGCTAGTCTCCCTGGAGGATTAAAAACAAGACCTTCCAAAGGGCGAATGAACTCTTTTTCTGGGTCAACGGCCAACTAGCACCGTGTATATTTGTGTGTGTGTATGTGTATTGGGGTGGAGAGGGCTCCCGTAAGCCGTGGTGAAGGCAACCTTTCTAGGAGAAGCAAATCTCTGATTAAAAAAACAATAAAGCGGGAGACAAGTACCCGCATTAAGCTGGTCTGCAGTTTAATTTGTTGCTGGCTATCTTGCTCTTGCTTGTTGTTGGATCTCAACATTTTGGACCAAGAGAGAGACTTAGCTGTCGTACAAAGCTAAGACTCTGTAACATGATCTTTGTATAGATACTCCCTCAGGCATTTGGGCTCATGGATTTTAAATGTCTGAGGGAGTGGCACTCGTCTGACAAGACGTTGCAATCATCATATGTATGTGTATGTATGTGTATTATGTATTGTGTATGTATGTATATGCGTGTATGTTTATAGATATGTATGTGTATATGTGAGCATGTGTATGTATGTGTATATATGTATGTACGCGTGTATGAATCATACCAATTACCGTCTTCAGTGGCATGTCTGCTTGAGCGTGTGGATTCGCCGGCAGGACTTAAAAAGTCATTTTCGGTCTCATGGACTTTCAGTGTCGGAGCGAGTGGCACTCGTCTGACAAAACGTTGCAATTATCATATTTATGTTTCTGTGGAAAGATATTTTATTTCCTTTTAATATATACCAATCCTTTTTTAAGAAACTCAATGTAATTACAGAGCAATATAGTGAATAAATAGCAAAATACTGTATTCCAAAGTTCGTGATGTTGACCATCTTATAATGTATTCCTTTAATTTAGTTGCCATTTACAATTCTTGACAGATAGCAACAAATATATATATATATATATATATATATATATATATATATATATATATATATACTATTTTGATTGAAATTCCCCTCTGGGCTTAAGTACAGTAAGTTTGCAACAACAGATGCCACAAAGAAATTCGATACATCTATCTTGACAGCCACCATTTCTGCCACAATCACTCGTGATAATAAAAGGCTACATTACATCCCAGGAGCAACACCATCATAATCGCCACATCTACAGAGAAAGAATTTTTTTTTATCTCTCTCAATATTTAGTGCTCCCACCACTACCAATTGCAACCTGGTCAAATTACATGTTTTCCTACGATATTGTGCTTGCACCATTAACTGATTATCACATAACATAATCTTTCCATTTCCCAAATCAAGAATAAGAAATTCTCCCTTTTCAAATTTAGCCCATTTTATTGGTAGATACCTGACTATTCGCATATTCCGGAATCCACTTCTACAATTAATAAACGAACGCTCCAGAAATTATATAATATGGCGTCGCTCTCTATAGAAAGAAAATCGTGCTAAATAACTAACAAAGAAAGACATATTAACTGTTTGTCGTCGCTCTCTACATACTACAATCGTACTGAAAAACAAAACAAAATTAAACATTTACTAATCGAAGAACAAAATAAACATATTAACCAATAGTCGTCGCACTCTACAGACTACAATCGTACTAAAAAAACAAAATGAAATATAATAACTGATTAGCCTTGCTAAAAATACAAAAAATGAAATACATTAACCGATATTCGTCGCACTCTACAGATTATAATCGTGAAAAAATAAATAAATACACATATTAATCGATTGGCGTCGCTTAAAAAACTACAAAATTAAACATATAACCCGATAAGCATTTCTCTGTACAGAAAACAATAACTTTGTTTTTTTAGGATGAATTTTTACATCAGCTCAACCTCCAACATTTTCTTTAACATAACGACTTTTATAGGTGTTCGACTATGCTGATTAAGAAAACCTCATTTTAATTTAGGAGAGACAGGTACCTTTTTATGGTTGGGGGTGTCTATTTCGTAAGCTGTTAAAAATGCTAATGTTGGGGGTGTATATTCCAAAACTCGTTCTTAACATGAGAAGGTTGTGGGTTGTCCTTTTTATTGAGAACTATATCCAACCTTCGTTGAAATTCAATGGTTTTTACTTTAGGATATTTTGCCCGGAAGATTATATATATATATATATATATATATATATATATATATATATATATATATATATATATACGCAAAACTTCTGCGTATATATATACATATATATACGCAAAACTTCTGGCTTGATGGAGGGAAAACTCAAACTTGCTGCTATGATTACAAATTATCTGAAATAACAGCAAAGGGAGACTTGCTTCCTAATATTTCTCATGTGATATATCTCCCCTCTTTTTGACAATCGGGTATAATTATGAATATTTTCAGTACCAATAATCCTTATAGACTTGTGAAATTTACTTTATATATGAAAGCAAAAAAGGGGAGATATAACATATGAGACATATTCAGAATCAATACTCCCCTTGCTATTGTTTCAGATCATTTGAAACGATAGTAGGAAATGTTTTTCCTACAATCCATCAAAGCCAGATGTTTTTCGAAAATATCAGATGTTTTGTAATTCATATGCAAAACAAGGAAAACTGATAACTATGATTGAAACATTTGATTGCTGCAAAAAAAAATGCCAAAAATAAGTTATGTATGATGAATGACCCTCTTTATGTGTGACTTTAAGGCAACCGTCACATAGTCCACTTCCTTATTCAGGTTTCTACCGTTCTAGCATTTGTTAAATTCTGATCAATAATCGTTGAGATTTGAAACTTATAAATTGACTAAAAGCTGGTATATATATATATATATATATATATATATATATGTATGTATGTATGTATGTATGTGTATATATATATATATATAAATAAGGGGGTGATCACCAACAATGATTCCGTGTCTTGGTTTTTCATTCAGAATTATGTTTAGATCATAGTAATAATGTTTTTACATCATTGAAATCGTTTTTAACGCGTTTCAGACGTTCTGTGGAGCGTCCTCTTCAGAAATTATTTTCAAATGTGTTGGAGATGTAAAAATAGCCTTTTCGTAGTTCATTTGAAATGTTTCCAATAGTTGGAAACGTGTAAGTGTCTAATATTCATTGGAATGTTCAATGTTTTTACAGTTTTATTGGGCTGTGGTCACCTATATATATATATGTGGATATTTCAATACTTATAGCCAAATCAAATATTGAAATGCTCATATCTTTAGTTTTGTGCGACTAAACTACATGAAATTTTGCAGGCTTATTGTAGATTATAATCCGATGGTTAAAATGTTATAACAATTGGTGAAAAACCAGCCTATATTTTTCCACCAATAAAATATGCCCACTTTTTCCTCGATTTGTATATATAGTGTCAGTTCTGCTGCTGGGTTGTCTCTTTTGTGGTCTTGCCAGCCCACTAATATGCAGTGTGTCCATAATGTCTGGTTACATAATATAGCAAGATTTTGTAGGAACCCTCTATATTATGTAGCTATACTTTGTGGGCACCCCCATATATATATATATATATATATATATATATATATATATATATATATATGACATTCCCGCCACCATGCCTGACTGTAGATATGACACACTGACCTTTGTACTCCTTAAGGAGGAAGCCTCATCTGAAGGCAATGCACAAGAAAACAAGCAAACAATTTGCTGAAGACACGTCAATAAACCTCATAGATTACTGAAATAATGCCCTATGGTCAAATTTGTTTGCTTCTGATGGCGTGTGTGGCGGCGATCAGGTGAAGAGTACAAAGATTAGTGTGTCATGCCTACGGTGGTGGGACAGTCATGGTCTTGTGCTGCAGATATTAGAGAGTTACATTTTATTGAAGGAAACATGAATTCCTCTATGCACGGTCAAATACTGCATCAGAGCATGATCACTTCCCTCCGGAAACTGGGATGTAGACCAGTGTTCCAGCATGACAATGATCCAAAACACACATCCAAGACAACAGCATCTTTACTTAAGAAGCTGAGGGTAAAGGTGGCGAATTGGCCAAGCATGTCTCCAGACTTGGACATCTTTGGGGCATCCTGAAGCAGAAGGTGGAGGTGCGCAAAGTCTTAAACATCCGCCAGGTTTGCAACGTCGTAATTGAGGAGCGGAAGAGCATTCCAGTATCTATATGTAAATATCAGGTAAACTCCATACCCAGTAGTGTAAATGCGGTTTTCGATAATGATGATAACCACACAAAATATTGAGAATTGACATGTTGTATGTTTATATTGACAACATTTCGTAAGTGGTCTACTCACGTTTGTTGCCAGGGATTTAGCTTTTCATGGCTATATATTTTGAGTTATTTTGTTTGGAAAATAAATTTACTCCGTTATATATGCTGCAGACAGACTACTTTTCATTGTGCAAAAAATCATTTTTTCAGTGTTGCCCCGTGAAGAAATATACTATAATATTTGAAGGAATGTGAGGGGTGCACTCACTTTTGTTATACGCTGTAAATATATATATATATATATATATATATATATATATATATATATCAAAAAATGATTAATAAAACATGTTAAAAGACATCTTGAAAAAGAGTTAAAAACATATTTAATTTTAAAAAAGGAAGCACAAGATAAGTGGATAGTCCTTAATCCGCGGAGTTTCGAGGAAATACTCTCCTTCTCATCAGAGGGCAGGAATTAGCAAAATGCAGGATCGGATTTTGCATATAAACGTATTTAATGAAACTATAAGTAAATCACAGATCTTACTTGGTTAAAAAAAAGGGTGAGGTAAGGGGAATATAAGCTCTATTTCCTTTTCGGTTTTATTGAGCTTTTACATCTGGTTGAGGTTACTTTACTTGTAATTATTAACTCTTTAATATTTATAATATATTTTAAGTTTACCATTTTGATTACCTTGGTAAACTTATTGTAATTTTTATTTTATATATATATATATATATATATATATATATATATATATATATATATATATATATATATAGGGGTCGATATATTAATAATTGTGAAATTATCAATCAAGTTTTAATAGGATGAAACATACCAAAGCCATGTTTATGTGTACGATCGTTTCGGAAACGATACCCTTTTATCATTCGATATTTACAATTAAAGCCATCGAGAAATTAGTAAAACACTTTTGGATATCCTCATCAGCATACATGGGAGGGGAGGTCGGGAGAGAAGACGCTAATTTTTTTTTTTTTTTGTAAATATAATTCCTGATTTTTGTTTAAGTCTGATATCATATCGAAGAATTCTAAAAAGAAAAACAAAAAAAACAGGTTTTCATACACATAGTAATTTTTTCCTCATCAAAATCCTATATAAATTTAATTACTATTTTATTTTCTGTTTTCGTCCTTTTATATGTATGTATGTGTGTGCATTAAAGTTCAATTCAGATTCTTTGAAAACACATATTCTTTTATTTCAACATAAAAGTAACTCTTAGAGGTCAGCTTCGTTAGCAATCTTCAACAAACGGTAAAATATGCTTCCATTGTATTTTTTAATGTAGCAAACCTTAATAATTCTATCGAGAAAAAACATATTCAAATACAATCTTTACATGTCAGAAACTATCAAAATCATACCTTTGATGTCGAGGGTGTCAGAGATATGATTTTGACTGTTCGTGGCATGTACAGATGGCGCTTGCATATGCTTTTCTTTCTACATAGAATTGTCTGAAAGGGTTTGCTACATTCAATACACTGATAACATATTTCTAAAGTCTGTTGAAGATTGCTAATGATACAAATCTGTAACATATACTCCTGTTAGAAAATAAAAGAACATGCGGTTTCCAAAATTGTGAACTGAACTTTAAAAATACATATAATTACACACACACATTTACACACACACACACACACACACACACACACACACACACACATATATATATATATATATATATATATATATATTCTTGAAAAAGATTTCTGCCTCAACAGAAAAAATATTCAACCAAATGTTTACCCGTTTACTTCCAAGTTGGATTCAAGTTTTACGATATCTTTTTGTTCATTAAATTGTTAGGTGGAGTACAGTATTGTTATTTTCAAACAACCCGGTAACACAAGCAGTTGTGTGTGTGTCAGAAGCTCCGTGAAAAATATTGAATAATTCGACCCCCTCTCTTTCCAAGCTTATAATTACTCGAAAAATGTTATTCAACTGCTGTATTGTGCTGTGGCCCCCAGGTTGGGAATCGTAGTAGTGCGTAGGATTGTCTCTAATATAAAGGGTTGTGTGTTTGATTATCATAAAGGGAATCGTGTGTGTGACATGTATTTTCAGAACCTACCTCTGCTTCTTCGATGTTGGACCATCTGGAAATTTCTCACCCTGGAGGGAGACTTGATACCTGTTTGACGAAGATTTATCACTCCAAGACGATGAATGGGTTTTATAGTTTTTATTTCACTTTCCCCAGAGGTCCTGCAGAAGGTGGAAGTGAAATCGGCCTGTGTGGTTCTTCTTCTACACACGTCAGCGTTCGTCTCCCCCCTCCCCAATGAAGAGGGGGAGACAACGGGAAGCCGCGTCCATCTTCTTCAAAGCCCCAAATCAAATCTCACAGATCTAGCCAACCTGACCACGTCACACATACGTAATCTGGTCAGCTGACCTTCGGTTCTGGTAAACGTGTCTACCTCCACGTTTACTCACCTCTCTCTCTCTCTCTCTCTCTCTCTCTCTCTCTCTCTCTCTCTCTCTGTAACACAACCCCTAATTTTTTTCTATTAAAGGAGCAAGGGCCAAGGTTTCATTTAAACAAACAAAAAAAAATAATGTGATTTTTAAAAAAAAAACAAGGTTTTAAACTTCGGACTTTACAGGTAAATTTCTAAAAAAACTCTTCCTTTTTGTTGTTTAAATTTGGATATATTATTTATTGATCTTTTATCTTCAATTTCTGATATATAAAACTTTGGTGATTAAATTAATTATTTACTTTTTAACAGATATTTCAAAATGGGGGCATGAATTAATTCGACCCCCTATCTTTCTAAGCTTCTAACTACTCGAAAAATGTAATTCAAACCCTAATTTATTTTCAATTAAAGGAGCAAGGACCAAGGTTTCATTAAAACGTGAATTTAAAAAAAAAAGGTTTTAAACTTCGGACTTTACAGGTAAATTTCTAAAAAACACTTCTTTTTTCTTTTAAATTTGAATATATTATTTATTGATCGTTTATCTTCAATTTGTGATATATAAAACTTTGGTGAGTAAATTAATTATTTACTTTTTAATAGACATTTCAAAATGGGGGGCGTGAATTAAAAGAAAACGTTTGTCTAAAATATTATATTGGATTTACTGGAAAGAGCATAAAATTTCACATTGATTCTGAAAATATCGTAAAAATAGAATCTATAAAGCTTTTTGATAGAATTCTAAAGTTTAAAAATTGAAAAATACTGAACCCGTAAAATTAAATTAATTTCCATACTGTTTTTTAAGAAGTAAAAAAATAATATTAATAATATTTCTATTACGTTTTATACAACTTTAATAGTTTGTTTTGGAAGTATAAACTATACAGACAATAAAAAAAAAACACTTTTAAGAGAGAAATTACGAGTTTTTTTATATTTTATTCGCAGTTTCGTGTTAGGGGTGTCAAAAATTCCTACAAAAATTCTGATACACTTAAAGCAGCTTTAATATAAACAAAAAGATAGCATCAATGGTTCTAATATCAGTTAGTAAGCATATTTGCATCCAGCAGCTATTGACAGGAGAAATGGTCGTATTAATAGTTGCTCAGCGTGTTTTGACAGAAAGCATAGTAGAAATATTTGCGGTGGAAAAATCTTAAGAACCAAATCTGTAAGGTAAATTTTTGTTTTTAAATCGATATTTTATCAAAATATATAAATAATATCTTAAATAAATGAAGAATAATAAGTATAGCATTCTTTGAAACCCCGCGGAATAAGGACTTTGTAAATTGTTTTTTGGAGTATTCAGTCAAACCATAAATTTTGATTGTAAAGTTCAACTTACAGTTTCAATTTCCTTTCTCTCTTATATATATATATATATATATATATACACATACACACACATACACACACACCCTACCCCACCCTAAAAGAAAAGAAAAAAGAAAAAAACATTAGCAGAAAGAGATAGCTAGGTCAGCGGTCTCCCTGGACAAGCCCAATAAAAGAGCAATAAAAAAGTAATAAAAATTGAGCATGCCAATGAATAATAAACACTTACAATCCTCCACCCCTTGGAAAAACTTCAAATTAATTACGAAAATCGCCATTTTTACATCTCCAACACATTTGAAAATAATTTCTGACGAGGACGCATCACAGTACGTCTGAAACGCGCATAAAAACGATTTCAATGACTTAAAAACATTATTACAATGATCCAAACATAATTCCCAATGCAAAACCAAGACACGGAATAATAAAATAATGTTAAAAAATACACATTGTTGGTGACTACTCCCTTATTTAAATATATATATATATATATATATATATATATATATAATCTCTTTATCTCTCGTCATCTCCCTTTATCTATCTATCTATCTATCCATCTATCTATTTGTCTATCTTTCTTGTTCTTTTTCACCTTTCTCCGTATTCCTCTTTTCTTTTTCTTTTCCCCTCTCTACTTCTCCCTCCGTGTGCGCTTAACACTTATGGCGTAATAGCAATCAATCAGCATCCACGGGGAACGTACTATGAATGACAATTAGACACGAGGTCGTTCAGTCTCATAAAATCCAGTCACAAATTTGATCACAACTTGCAGATAAGCATTCCGTTTGTGTCAACTGTGTCCTATAATTGAATAAAACGAAATGTGCGCGCGAAAATGTCACCGATGTCACCGTCCTCCTTAGCTGTCAACCTTGTCCCGTTCTAAAAAGGAATACAGAAATAAAGTAGGAAAAGTATAGCTTCACTGTAACCGGAATTACAGATTTTTTATCGGTTCTTTGCTCGTTATTTTGTCGAAAGATCTTGTCCCAGATTAACGAAAGATTCTATGACATTTAGGAGAGGGGGGTGTTAATTGCATTTTTTTATAAAACACGAATAACCGGTACTAATGTTATGTTAGAGAGAGAGAGAGAGAGAGGCAGACAGACAGACAGACAGAGATAGAGAGAGAGAGAAAATACAGATATAAACATTTACTGAAATAGACAGCTATATACAAGGTGCTTTCCAGACATTTTAATATGGGCGCTTTCGTTGCTAGTATATACATGAATCTTTAGTCCACTTTAAAGTACATTCATCCGGCTTCAATGCACTTGTTGTACCGTTCCACAACTTTTGGAAGGCCTCATGAATATCCTTATATCGTCATAACCATTTTTCTCTTCTCAGTTGTCTCCTAGCTACAGCCTCTAGGGTTTTCTTGAACTAAGCGAATAACCATATATCACAGGGAGCAAAGTCTTGACTATAGGGAGAGTCATGACTTGTCCTGTATGCACATCTTGGGCAAATATTCTGTAACAATGATGCAGTTGTATACTGGTGCGTTCGCGCAAATCTTTCGCATCGTCAGTTCCTCACAAATAATTCCAACACTGAAATAAAACTGTGCACTTAGTGTCGATATAAATACACGAGGGATCTTATCCAAGAAATTCCTTATTGGTCACCCGACAAAAAGAGTGTGACTTGTAAATTCACACTTGTCCGGTTGTCCGTTCATCTCTTCCTCCGTTCCGCCGTTCGTCTGTTCGCACTTTTCTTAATAAATACGCCTTGGAAAATTTTCAAATTTTGCACCAACACTAAACATAATATGAGTAAAAAAGTACCAGAACCGATTTTTAAGGAGTACTCCGGTTGCCTCCCTCCTAGGGATGCCTTTCGGGTTAAAATGGCAATAATTGACATTTTTGTGCTTATTTAAAAAAAATTAATGCCTTGTATTTTTATAAAAAAAGATCTGATTTCGATATAATTTTGTTTGTCTATACTTCGCGATAACTTTTTAGGGCTAATAAAAACAGTCCATTTTTGGGACTATTTTACCATATTTGTCCAAAATTTTATGTGTATGTCTATTTAGTAATTTTGCATGGTGCTGAACTCAAATTTAAATATGTTAAGGCCTTGAGGACTTTTGGGGCTAAATGGGGGGAGGGCAAATTGTGTTGCGACTGTGGTAATCTCTTAGATGGAAATATCGTCGATGATCTCTTTGAGTCAAAACAATTGAGCCCTGATTTTGGTCAAACAGTTTCACAATTTGCTTAAGTTGTTCAATGCTATAATTTGCCACCGTTAATTTTCCAAATATTATCTGTAAAATATCTGAGGTAGAGTAAAAAGTAAATATTAATGGTAAAATAAAGATTTCCAACCCTTCAGTTACTTTTTTGGACAAACTATATATATATATATATATATATATATATATATATATATATATATATATATATATATATATATATAGTTTGTCCAAAAAAGTAACTGAAGGGTTGGAAATCTTTATTTTACCATTAATATTACCATTAATATATATATATATATATATATATATATATATATATATACATACATATATATAATATATATATACATACACATATATATATATACATACATATATATAATATATATATATATATATATATAGGTTGTCCAAAAAAAGAGAGATGGGGTGGTATATATATATATATATATATATATATATATATATATGTATACATATATATATATATATATATATATATATATTTAAAGTGATGGTTGTGTAGTTCCAACGAGAGAAAAAATGTATATTTAAAAGAGTGTAGCCATCAACAATTGTGTTTTTTTTTTAAAGGTTTTCATCATATTTTTATTTTAAAATATTTTTATAACGCGTTTCGAGCTTAGGGTTTGCTCTCTTCAGATGTTTTCGTAAAACGTTTTTCTTTAAAATGGGAGTTTGTAGAGTTACCTCCGCTGATACTAAATGTGTTTTTCAGAGTGATGTGTGGTCTCAGACATTCTGACTCCAACTGTAAGTGTTCAAAGTGTCCGGTCAAAGTTATATTCAAAGAGTGGCTTTTGGTCCATTTGGTGAAGGTTTTTATGGTTTTTTTAGGGTTCTTTTTAAAGACTTTCTTTCCCCATGTATAGCACATACTCACACACAATCACACGCATACATATACATTCATGCACATGTACACATGCACACGCACACGCACCCAGGCACACACACATACACACACTCACATGCATAGAAATATATGTAGGAGCATACATATATACATACCCACCTACACACTCACACACGTACTCACACACATCCACCACTAACAATTATTTTTATTTTTTTATTTTATATATATATATATATATATATACTTTTTCCCCCCAACCAAAACACGCATGTATATATGCGCTTAATCATTCAGACATACTTACACACACTCACACACACAAGTAAGATGGAGAATAGGTAGGAGAAGATATATATACACACATATACACGCACATAAACACATATATATACACACATACATGTATGTGCATATACACTCACCAACATCCACATACTATGTAGGCACATACACATACACACACACACATGCACACACACACAGACATATGCAGGGGCTCACACATACGTGTATATCCATATCCACACGAACACATTTACCCACTCATAAATGTGCATACATATGTATATATATACACACACACACACATACGGATGTGTATACATTCATCCACCCATATATATATATATATGGGCACATGTACTCACAATCACACATACACATACATATTCATACATCCCACCTTATGTATATATTGGTTGAAGTTTTCTTTCTGTTCCAATCCAAGCACATATGCATACATGGATTCGGTCACCCAAATATAAGTGCACGTATACACACAAACAAGATGTAGCATAGATAACAGATGATATATATATATATACACACACACGCATACACAATCATATGTGCACACTCACACACACACACATATATACATGCACACACGCGCGTACATGCACATACATACATATAATTTCTAATTTTTTGTTTAGTTTAGAGAAATGGTACTGTACTGGGCATGGACGCGCGCACCCGCGAAAGTGCGCGTATGCTTTATTGTGCTTTTTTGTTTCGTGTGTGAGAGTGCACATTTACCCCAGTATGCATGCGTGTAAGTGTATTTTGTGTTTTGCCTATTTATGTGTATGATTATGGAGAGATGTTTAAGGCGGGGTTAAACTTTGCTATGAAGTTTTTTTCTTGTGTTAGCAAGTAGAAGTAGTTGTCAGTTTGGAAGATGGGCATTATCTCGAATCTGCCTCCACTGCATGTGTGTATATGTTGTGATACATGCAGGTGTCTATTTTCCGCGATTTTGATGTTGGATCGGTGTAGGGCTACTCTATTACTAAGGTTTTTTGTAGCGCCTATGTAGGAATTATCGCATGCTGGACATTTTATTACATAGATCACGTTTTTTGAGGTGCAATCTAGTTTTTTTTTAATTTTGAATGTTTGTATGGGGTTCGTAAATGTGTATGTGTTTCCCTCTAATATGATGTTGCAGACTCCACATCGTTATTTGTTGCATTTTGTGACTCATTTTGTTGCGTCTTGATTGAGTTTGGATGAGGTAAGAATGCGTTTTAGGTTTTTTGGGTTGGCGTTTGCTTTTTATTATTTTTGTTGTTTTAAGGAAGTTGTTTAGTTTGCTGTTTTGGTTAAGTAGGACGAGGTTTTTCGTTATCTCTGTGAAAAGCTCTGGGTTGTTTGTGTTGTGTGTGGAGACGTATGTTAGGATTTGTTCTTTGTTTCGTTCTTTAGGGGTTCTCAAATCTTCTACTGGTATATTTGTCGCAAGTTGGATCCCTTTGTCTATAAGTTGTGATGGGTATTTTCTTTTTCTTAAATTTATTCGTAGTTCCTTGAGTCGGATTTTCCGAAGGTTATTGTCCGTGATTATGGTGCAGATTCTACGTGCTAGGGTGTAGGGAATTGATTTTCTGTAGCTTTTAGGGTGGTGACTTTTAAAGTGTAGGTATTGTTGGGTGTCTGTAGGTTTGCGGTAAATGCTTGTGATAATGTTATTGTCTTTAATCTTTATCAGTATATCTAGGAAAGGTAATTCTGTAGAGCTTTGTTCTATGGTGAATTTAATTTTTGGGTGTAGGTTCTGGAGTATGGTGTGTAAGTCTGTGATGTCCCCCCATGTGGGTTTCCATACGATGAAGCAGTAATCTAAGTACCTTTTCCATGATTCTACAAACAGTTTTTTAGTGCTGTGGCCAAATTTTTGTTCTAGCTTTTTATATAAGGTTTCTTCTAGGTAGGCTAATGTAAGGGTTGCGTAAGTCGGTGCTATTTTCGTTCCCATTGCTGTACCTAGTGTTTGGATGTAGTTGGTATTGTTGAATTCGAAGGAATTATTATTTAGAATTATGTCTATACTATCGATAATGAAGTGCTTTGTGAATCTGGGATGTAGTGTTTGTGCGTGTCTGTTGATCGAAAATATTATTGCTTCTTTTCCTAATTCATGGGGTATATTACTATATAAACTGCTAACGTCAATGTAACTAATAGTGCCCCGTTTTCTACTGTATGTGGTAAGGTAGTAAGAAAATGGATGTCGTTCCTTAACTTGATCTGTGAAAGGTTGTAATAAGATGTCTATTAAGTTGCTAAGTCTGCTTGGCGGACTGCTACAATGGGTCTAAATGTAAGATCACTAGGGTTTGGAGCGCTAATATATTCTGAGTTTTGTTGCACTAGATTTGTGTATTTTAGGCAGTCCGTAGAAGTTGTCGGTCTTTGTAATGAAATTTGTGAGGAAGTCCTTTTCTTTCTTTTTTAATATTTTGTTGTGTGTTGTACAAAGTTTTGTGATTTTTGAGATGGTGGTGTTATCTATGTTGGTACCCGTGGTTTCGTCTATTGGTCGAATTCGACTTCGGTCGTCGTCGGTCTCTCTCCCGGTTCTGCTTTCAAATCAGCTTCCAACCGTCATCTGGGCTATCGGAGAAATATATTGCATTCACAACGGCGTTCCAATCAAAGAAAAGAAAGTCAAAACTTAATTTAACACATAATTGATTATTGTCGTTGACTTTACAATATAAAAGTTACACACTGCCTAGTCATGCAACTTAGGGGGCTGGCAGTTTTGTTTCCTTTACC
>NC_136513.1:81387204-81407204 GCF_053919585.1 Euprymna scolopes | reverse complement strand
ATATACATATGTACACAAACTTATAAAAGGTACATAGGGTTCGAGCAAAGCCAGGATGAACTGATAGTATATCTTTAAAAGTAAACCTGTCTGTCTGACTGTGTGTCTGTTTGTGTGCATTTCCCTGCAAAAATACTGTCAATTTTCAGTCTACAGACACGAGATTTGGGATAAGGGTTATTGAAATTTGGGAAAATCTTTTTTAATAGGTTTTCGGACAGAAATTTTGCTGTAAACGGGTCAAAGTTCAACGATTTTACTTTTAAAAACTCTACCAAACTCCTCTGCCGATTTTGGATCTAAACACTTGAAATTTTAGATATAGGTTACTTGGACATGAGTCAAACTTTAATATATATATATATATATATATATATATATATATATATATATATATATATATGTATATATATATATATATATATATATATATATATATATATATATATGCACATAGAGTTATGATCAGTATATAGGACCCGAGCAAAGCCGGGCTGAACTGCTAGTTATCGAAATAATCCGATGAAGAAGGGACAAGCGATTTTGACCAAAGATTACGCCTTACACAGCCTTACATACCAAGTAAATTGTAGATGGTTTATTCTCACACGAGTCGAAAGATTTGGCATTTAAAATCAACCGTATGTTCAATTATATAATAGGGGCGGGTTTGCAATGAATGTCTGTTTAAAATAAAATTAGAGCACAATTAAACAATGACACTAACGTAATGTGCTTGCAATAACCCTTATCCCTGAGTGGCTTCCGGGCCTTGATAAGTGGTGATCACTGTGTAAAAAAAAATGATATTTGACTTGAAGTGCAGCAATAATTTACAAATAACTTTAGAAAATCAACAGTAGATTCTCTACACTACAATATAGACAAATGTGGAATAAGTCGCTGTGGGGAGACATGTAGAGCTTTCTTTCCGGTACAGTACGATGTTTCCTCAACTAGAGCAAGTAATCGATTCGATTAAGAAATAGGCGTTTTCACCAATTTCGATGACAATAAAAGTATAGGAAAATTTGCTGATCTTAACTCAATCCCGGACAAGCTAATGTATACCTGAAGTCGTATGATTGGCAGAAGAATATGATAATTAAATATAATCGTTTTGTATTTCTCTACATACCTCGAGTAATTCGAAGTTTGTTTAATGAAAAATTGTGAGGACGAATGATGTAAAAAAAAAAATCAGAGAAAATAATGAAGTAATATGTCCTTATATTTAATAGCAGTTGTTATTTCTACGCAGTTGAAACAAATTCCAGAGAATTATATATTCTTTTGGGGGTATTTATTTATTTTTTATTTTCGGAATCATAATATATTTGCATTGTTTTAAATATATACTATTAAAGGATAAAGCTTGGATAGATAAAAATATTGGACATTCAAATTAGTTAGAACTCTAGCTGAGGCTTTATCATATATTTGTTTTTCTAATTTTGTCATTTCTATCCTGATTATTGGATATCTAGACTGCATATACAGATAAATAATTTGGACAAAAGCTTACACCGTTCGAAAAAAAATAATCAAATGTATCAACAGCTTATTTGAATAAAGGGATATGAACCTATTATCTGGTTAATACATAGGCAGTGTTATGGAATAAGAAGAACAGACTAAGTTATCGGTCTAATTCTGTATCTTTTATCTATATATCGATCTAGCTGTTTTTCAATCTCGATCTATCTATCTATCTATCTATCTATCTAACTGGTTTTCACAAAATCTGTCAAAATATTACAAAGTTAGATCATAGACAAGTTTACCGGATGCATCTTATCAGCTGATCGGATTTACGTGTGAGTCACGTGGGTTAGGTTAGCTGAAGATGACTGAGAGTTCGAATTTGGACACGGTGAACAGCGGTTGGCTTAATGATTGTCTCCTCACCTCCTCTTGGGAGGGAGGTGACGTGTCTCTCAATGGAAACTGTTAAATACCACAAAAAAAGAACTCAATTTCCATGTTCATCTGCGTCGACATCTGAGAAAGTGAATAAAAAACTTAAACAGGTTTCGCCCTCATAAGCTGAATCGAAGGATGTTCTTTCTTTTTTTATTAATAAAATCGAGTGAAACGGAGACGATACGTTTAAAAAAAAATTAAAGACTATACGTTTAAAAATAGCGACATAATTTATTAGAAAAAAAACGGGATATAGTCTTTAGGTGATATCACACGTATCGGTATTTAAGACAGTTTGTCCCGTTATTTTTTTTAATTTCTAATACACCATATCGCCATTTTCAACGTATCGTCTCCCATTTTATTTGTAACGTATCGTCTCCCATTTTATTTTTAACATTTTGTCTCCCATTTCACTCGAGATGATCAATAAAAAAAGAAATCACTTGATCCGGCTTATGAAAAGTAAGGACGAAACCGGTAGCTTGTCTACCCAATTATTTTTTTTTTTTATTTTCATTTCCAACTTTTAATCATGAAAACGGCGGTTCCTGTTATGATTGCAATATATATATATATATATATATATATATATATATATATATATATATATATATATATACATATATATATACATATACATATATATATATAAATTTAAAAAATTTTTTAAATTATTTATATATATATATATACATATATATATATACATATACATATATATATATATATATAAATTTAAAATTTTTTTAAAATTATTTATATATATATATATACATATATATATATATACATATATATATATATATATATATATATAAATTTAAAAAATTTTTAAAACTTTTAAATTATAGATCACATTACTTAATATATATATATATATATATATATATATATATATATATATATACAGTAAAACTCCTTTAATTTGAACTTCCTCTAAAGTTGGACTTCCTCTCATCTTCTAAACCTAGACTTTCTCTAAACTTGGACTGTCTCGTCATTGAAATTGTATTAGCATATTTCATGCGGGGTTCCAGTAAAACTGTTTACATGGTTTAGTCACACATTACGCAGAAATGTTAATATTGGTACTATTAAATTAATGTGGATTAGCTATTGATAATTAATTTACACTAACTGTAAATTTTTTTCAGATTACTATATTTAAAATAGTGTAGAACAACCCATCACAATGGTTTGCAACTCTAAAAGAAAACGAGTGACACTGGCTTTACTCGGAAAATGTCAAATTATAGAAAAATTAGATGCTGGAGTTGAAAATAGAGTCATATTGAGGGATTATAAGATTGGAAGAAGTACACTGCTTTACATCAAAAAGAAAAAGGAGGAAATATTGAATGCTGTTCCTTTCTCTTCAAATAAAAGACATTTCAAAAGAAGGACTCTTCGCAGACAAAAGCAAGTTGAATTCGATCGAATATTGCATGAGTGGTTTGTAGCAAAACAGAATGAAGGTGTAGCAATATCTATGTTAATTGCTAAAGCAAAATCTCTTAAGGAAGAGTTGAATATCGCAGGAGATATGAAATTCAGTGAAGGCTGGCTTAGGAGCTTTAAGAGTAGACATGTTATAAGACAATTAACAATGCCAGGCGAACAACGGTCTGCTGATACACATGCAGCATCAAATTATTGTGACAAATTCAAGACGATAATTGCCGATTATGGTTTAACACCAGAGGATGTTTACAATGCTGATGAAAGTGGCGTGAATTGGAAGTGCCTACCTACAAAAACATTAGCCGGATCCGAGGAGCAGAAAATAAAAGGATTCAAATTAAATAAAGAAAGACTAACAGTGATGGTATGCGCTAATGCTTCTGGAACTCATAAACTTAAGCTTTTTCTCATCGGCAAATCAAAGTGTCCCAAAGCATTGAAAGGAGTTTCGCCTTTGCCAGTATCCTAATATTCTTCACGAAATGGATGGATGAATCAACAGTTGTTTAAAAATGTTTTTGCAAGAATTTGTGCTAGTTGTCCAGAGGGATTTTCTTGAATTAGGTAAACCTGATTCAAAGTGCTTGCTTCTGTTAGACAATTGTAGAGCACATCCTCCTGAGTCAGAACTAGTCTCCTCTTGCGGGAATATTTTTGTATGCTACGTACCACCTAATGTGACTTCTCTAATCCAACCTATGGATCAAGGGATTATTTGGAACTTAAAATGTTTCTACAGAAATGATTTCATGATGAATATGATAAATAGTACCGTGAGTATAAGCGATTTTCAGCGCCATTTTACTATCAAAGATGCCAGATTTTCTCTCGCAAGTGCATGGAATCAAGTTCGGGCAAGCACATTAACAAAAGCATGGGGTAAATTATGCCAAGCGCCAAAGGCTTCTGAACTGAAAGAATCAGAGAATACATCTGGTCAAGAAAAACTTCTTGAAATCAAAAGGTTACTGACCAACCACGCTGTTCTTAAATCACTTAATGCAAATGATGTTGAAATGTGGGTGCAACAAGATGAGGAAACTACTGATCAATATCCTGAAGGCAGTAATGGTGATGAAAATAGTGACAGCTCCCATTCTCTTGACCCTAATGTAAATAACTAAGAACACTCTGAGGAAGCAATATCATGGGATGATGCAGAAAAGTCTATGGAGACGGTTATAAAATTTCTAGAAAAAAGTCCTTACTTTAGTGACAACTATGTTTTGAAAGCAATGTGGATTTAATTTATTTTCAATGTTTTTGTTCCTGGTAATAATATTTAACAATTCTTACTTGCAATATATCGTAAACTCAACTTCATGTATACTTGAAGTATCATATAGCAATGAATTTCATTTAATATTTCTTAATTCTTAGAAAATTAAAATTAACTGCAGCACATTTTTTATCACGAAACTTGAACAGCATCCTCTAATTTGAACGAAGCGGATGTTCAAATTATAGTAGTTATACTGTATATATATATATATATATATATATATATATATATATATATATATATATATATATATATAGTCTGTTCATTAAACAAAAATTAAACGTGTCTTATTCAAAACAATTGTCGATTATATATATATATATATATATATATATATATATATTATGTGTGTGTGTGCGTGTGTGTGTGTGTGTAAACGAGCAGGGAGAACCGACATTGGCCTACACTTGATGTTATATGTCTGACCTTACTTCCTGTTCGGCGATAATGACTTCAATTTATATTTAAAATGCAAAAAGCAAGTATCAGTGTTGAATTTTGTTTTTAAAAAAAGCATTCAATTCGATCGCGCCTGTGTCATATCAAAGAACCTACTATTGATTTTATATATCGGGCCTTTCGGTTTTTGTGGTAATAAAAATTCTCTAGCGCACTTGTGATATGAGGCTGTCTTAAATTTGGTCCAAATCGCCTGTTCCTTCTTTCATCGGATTATTTCGATTATTAATTTTCGATACTTATCGAAGGCATTCCGATAGAAAACGTAAAGGACCGTCATGTGCAGTTTCATAAAAATCGCACACGCCATTTTCGAGTCGAAACAAGACGAACACACAGACACACACAGAGAAAGTTCCTTTAATATATTATATATATATATATATATATATATATATATATATATATGTATGTATTGTGCGAAAAATATCCGTGTTTGATCTATTTCTAGTCAATAGGTTAGAAACTAATGCTTTTGTTGAAGACATAGAAAATACGTCCAAAATTTCGTGCAGATCTTCCACCGAAGTGTTCCGTCCATTTTTTTCGAATTAATGTTATTAAGAGAAACCTCTTGAGACCGCCCCAACTTCAAAGATCATGTTCGCACTAGATCATTTCCAGACGCATTGGTTTCCATACAAAAGAACCGACACCAAAATAGTTCCTATTGTGTTGATAACCTATTTAGCATCTGATTAGGTTTTCCTTTAACAGAAGTTGTGCGTCGAGTATAACTTCTGATCGAGTGTACACGTCTGTAAAATGACCGAACCAATTGGATAATTCATCTGTCAACTAGCTGAGATACTGTATGCCTCAAGCTATACAACTCCACCTTAAAATAATCGAAGAGATATATGGCACATTTAATTTTGCTGTCGTTGAATTTTTCTAATTTCCACCTAAACAATCGACTGTAGCTCGCAATTAAATTAAATTAACAGAGAAAAAATATGTTTATTTAGAGCATATAATGTTACTTTTTAACAATATACACTCGATTTAACAATACTTTGTAACAATATACCTTGTTTTAACAATACTTTTTAACAATATACCCTTGTTTTAACAATACTTTTTAACAATATACCCTCGTTTTAACAATACTTTTTAACAATATACCCTTGTTTTAAAAATACTTTTTAACAATACACCTTCGATTTAACAATACATTTTAACAATATACCCTCGATTTAACAATACTTTTTAACAATAGACCCTTGTTTTAACAATACTTCTTAACAATATACCCTTGTTTCAACAATACTTTTTAACAATATACCCTCGTTTTAACAATACTTTTTAACAATATACCCTCGTTTTAACAATACTTTTTAACAATATACCCTCGTTTTAACAATACTTTTTAACAATATACCCTTGTTTTAACAATACTTTTTAACAATATACCCTCGATTTAACAATACTTTTTTACAATATACTCTCGATTTAACAATACTTTCTAACAATATACCCTCGTTTTAACAATACTTTTTAACAATATACCCTTGATTTAACAATACTTTTTAACAATATACCCTCGTTTCAACAATACTTTTTAACAATATACCCTTGTTTTAACAATACTTTTTAACAATATACCCTCGTTTTAATAATAGTTTAGGGCCAGCTGCTTTACTGGAATCAAGGTTTTTTATTAGCTTGGCAACATCACACACAAATATTTGTATGTCGCATAGCATGTTTTCAAATACAGGAGGAAATATAGGGGAGTCGGTGTCCCTGATCGCATAGGGTACAATTAGCTGCAAAGTTCTTGATATAGAGTTTGGCTTGGTTTAATGCTGACGAGATTAATTCAGTTCGATTGATGATAGATAGAGCACACAATTCTTATCAGGTTCCTTTCTGTTATTTGAAAAAACTGGTGGGAACTAAGCCACTGCACAGCTATTTGGACTTGACGGACTGGGCATACAACTCTCTCGAATACTTTATTACCTTTTCGCAGTAGTTACTGGCAGTCCTAAATGTGGCATTATTCTCAGAATATTTATTATAGTTTTGTGCGCAATGAGAACAGCACATTCTGGACATAGCCACGTTTAGCTGTTATGGTTTTTGCGGGAATTTAATGGAGGGTATATGAAGCACTCTATACCTACAATTAACCATTCCGTCAGGCCTGATACTAGAGAGGAGAGGTTCTTTTTAAACATAGAACGTAGATGGGGATCTGATATAAATATATCCCAGTCAGCCATAGAGTACGATATACTGTACGGTCAGAGGACTAATTACATTCTGTTTTTATCTTAATTAAGACAAGCGAGTGGCTTTGTCCGGTGATGAAGAGATTACATCAGATCAATTCATACTTGTTGGGATAGAGCACGCGCTTCTGTTCAGGACCCTGATTGCAATTTACCAGAACTGGTGGGAACCAAGTTTTTGCTTAGCTACTTTGGACTTTACGCACTGAGCATACTACTCTCTCGCGTTCTTTTTTACTCTTTTACAGTGGCTGCTAGCAGTCCTTAAAGCGGCTTTAGTCTCAGTAAGTCTATTACGCTGGAAACAATGGAAAAAGTGATTTCTGTGCGCAATGGTAGCAGCACATTCTGGGAATAACCACGACTGGCTTTTTGGTGTTTGCTAGAAGCTGTTAGAGAGTATGAAGTCGTCCCTACATAGAATTACCCATTGTGTCAGGTCTGGTACTATAAAGGACACATTCTTTTTAAACATGCAATTAATAGATCTGATACAAATGTACGGAAGCTATCCCTGTTAGCCATAGAATATCAATATACTGTACGATGGAGAGGTACGTCTTAGAACTTATTGCATTAAAGTTATATTTTTATTGATACAACCGATAGTCGGAAGATCCAAAGGGGAGAGAGAACGGAGGATAAACATAGCTTAGGGCAAGTTGTGAGGAAAAGGTCTAGGAGACTTGCATACTAACCGTCAGTGTCGGACACAGGGGTGGGTTCATGAGCACTGAGTTAGGTCACAAGCAATGGAGAAATCGTAACAGACCCTCCGCTCATCATCTACATTGTTCGAGTAGGCTAACTATTCCATATTGGGAACATTGACGTCTCCACAGACGTGAATATTAGCCGAGGGAGGAGCAGACAGGATGTGGTCAATTTTTTTCAGATATGCTTTTGAAGACATTCGTGGGTGTGGAGGAGATAGAGGGCAAATATACACTCAGTGGTGTAAGTGCAATCCAGAAGCACATATAGGGAAATTCAGGGTCTACTCTGAAGATGTCTCTCCCACATTGAAAGCCATCTCTAATTTAGACACATATTCCATGCCCATAGCGATATTGAGGGTCAGATTTCATCTTGAATTAAACTATCCTTTAATCACAAAACTCATAGAGGGAAATAGTCGGTCCAATGCCAGTTTTTCTTAATAATAGGTCTGGTTTGGTTTCCCGTAATTGGGTTTCAATCTCTGGAAGGTTGGAACATAGACCCCTGATGTTGGAGAAGGAGACATCGTAGTGGGAGTCTACGTGGGAAGTTGGAGTTCTGGATTTAATCTTGTATTCTTTCTAGAGACTTTTAATGACTTTTTATGGTAGGGATTTTAGATTTGTGGAATAGGTCGACAGACATAGTTTGAGCAGTACAGAGAAGGAAAGTAAGGGAGAAAAAGATGCGAAGAATCTGAAGGGACGATTTTTACCAAACCCCTTTCATATTTTTAGCTAAAAACTTGAAACTTGATATATAGGGGATTTGGACTTTTGCAACAAATCCGATTTGGTCTCTAGCCAGTAAAAATAGCTGATTAGAGGGTAACATTCTTAAAAAGATATCTTAGCAGGAGTACGCTTACTAAAACTGTTATTTTTCCGCATGTGCAAATATGCATTTATGTTCCGTTCATGTCGCTTAATTTTGAACAGTTTCACATCTAGTTGTCAATACCTCAGATAGTAATGACTAAGGCTTCAGCGCTAACTGTTTTATTTTCCATTCTAGTAGATGGCATTTTTGTACTTTTATTAGGTACAATATAATATTCAATAGAAAATTTCCTCCAATAATGCACGGATTAAAATATTATACTCAAGCGTATTTTGCGACTGGGCATAGACGATAGGAACTACTATATATTGGGTACAATATAATAATCAATAGAATTTTGGCTTTATAATAATGAATACGAAATCTCCATGAATTAAAATATCACATTTAAGTTTATTTTACACTCAGACAACGCAAGTGTTATGTATAAAAAATCATTCTATAACATATAGAAAAAATCATTATATAACATATAGATTTTCACGGTTTTATCTACTTCTAAACAATGAACCCTTCATTTTAATCAATAAAATTGATAAACATAAAAACGAGTTCTTATTTTATAGCACATGGATTAACTCTGATGTGTTGTTCGATTTATTAAACATTGGAACCTGATTTTTATACCAATCAATTCCATTTATACACACTAAAAACATAGTTATTACTTTTTAGCGCATTGTCTCAGTCCGGCGTAGAGTTGATTGATTTTTATCTAAATAACGGAACCTGATTTAGTAAAGCCAGATAAATATTATTCGTTGTTAATTTCAAACTTTAACGTGACAGATGGATTAACGGATTGACAGATAAATCCTCTCACACAATAATTTACTTTCAACTTTTTCAACAATTTCATAAATGCATTTCCGGTATATCGCACAAAAAGAACGATGCGACAGAGAAAATGCTAATAATTACGTTATTAAATAGTGGAATACACACACACACATTAAAAACCGACCTTGTGTCTAACTCTGTAAAAAAATAAATAACGGAACCTGATTTAAGAACCTCTCCGTTTGAATAAAAACAAAATACACCAAGAAATAGAGATTACATTTTAGCACATGCATTTACTCTGTTGTGGAGTTTATATTTTTCTACTATGATAATGGAGGCTGCTTTTGAATTAAACATATGCGACATTAAAAAGAGACGACATTTTGTAGAGCATGAATTAAACCGCGGGAGATTTTATCGATTTTCGTTCTTAACAATGCTATTTGATGTTTCACTAAACAAATTTAATAATAAATTCAAGACAAAATGTTATTCAACAGCAGACGGATACACTGTGCTACAATGTTTCTTAACTAAACAATGGATTCTGATTTTACGAAAAAAAATGATTTGAATAAAATATGCGATGCCATTTTATAGCAAATTAATTAATTCTTAAGGTGAACGTGTGGTGTCGTATTTCTGATACTTTTCATTAAATATAAACTAAAAATAAAAATGTATCTATGTATAAATGATAATAAACGTTAAAGAATAAAAAAATAGAATAATTAACCTTTTTTTCTGATTCGTCTAAAACTTTTGGTTATTTGAAGCCGCCATAAATAAAAGAAATAAAAGAACTGTCATCTGTTAGCATAGCTAGAAAGCATCGTTCGTTTTGGAAATTAGAAGATCGTCGTCACTCCCCCCTCCCCGGGCAGCTATACTCTGGTAAGTTGGTCCGTTATATCCTACATTTTTTTTTAATTTAATTTTTCAAGTTGGATCCAATTTTTGCGTACGTTAGTTTATTAACGATGAAGATAAAGAAGAGTAAAGAATGGATTTCTACATAATACCGTTGTTCCAGCGCGGTTCGTATTCTGCATAAGTGCCGAAGTGTATTAAGGTCCTTTCCTGATCCGGGTGAACTTGAAGAAAAAACCTGATCAACTTTAATACTTCTTCTAGTATAAGGGAGTGCCTCTAAGGGAGTAATACCAAGTGTATTAAGTTTTGTAGGTCTATCTAATGTTTTGAAAGTATTCACAAAACCTACAAACGATTTCTTATTTAAACAAGGGAGCGGTGTTTCATGGACAATCAACTTGCATGTAATATATAGGAAACAAAAAGAGGTTATACTAATTGGATTTTTTTTAGATGAGTAATTTGTATATTTATTTAATTATTTATTTGAGAACTATTATCTCCGTCTTTTTAGTTGTTGTTTCACGACGTTTCGGCCAACTATTCCTCTGACTTTCTTCATGTGATTAACTGGATTGAAACCACTATCTTCAGACAACGCTCACCTAAAACAACCTGACAAAGGTCAGAGGAATAGTTGGTCGAAACGTCGTGAAACAACAACTATAAAGGTGAGGGTAATATGTTACATGAAAAAGGCTTGTCCCCTTTTTCATGTAAGTAAAAATAAAGAGAATTAGTAAATGAAAATAAAATCAGAGAAAACGGGAATCGAACCCTGGAGATATGTTTTAAAGAACAATATGTTTTAAAATGGAATGTCCAGTAAATTGTTGATTTTGATAAAATATTTAATAAATACAATTTTGACTGGAAACTATGCACATTGTTAAGTATAATGAATAATAAAATATGGGTTATATGAATTAGATAAGTAAGTTAAATTCCTTTGTAAAACAACAAAGGGAAATGTGAAATATCCTGGTCACGGCACCAAATTTCAAATATGTTACGTAGTGGTGTTATTATTAGAATGATGAATGTTCTTTTGTTGTTCATGTTATGAGAAGAGTAAGAGTCTTAGTGAGAGATTAGAGTCTTAATCATGTTGTTGGAAGAGGTGCTAGTTATTATATATATTCATTGTGAGTGTTCATATTGTTGAGATGTTCATATTGTAAGAGATGGGATGGCGACATTAACAAGTATATATATAAAATAATAGCACCACTACGTAACAAATAGTCGGCAAATAAATAAATAAAATATACAAAAAAAATTCCAATAATTCAATAATATATACCATTCTGTACGGACCCGACAATGGAAGATCAAATGACAAATAAAAATTGGATTTATAAGACCAAAAATCAAACTTTCATTGCGCAGTGGATAAAGTAGTTGAATCTCTACAGTTCCAGATGAGCATTGTCTGAAGATAGTAATTTCAATCCTACCCAAAGCCGGCCAGAGAATTAGTTAGGCACAACCTGGTAAAACAACAACTATGAAAGGCAGTAATTGCTGAAGATACGGTAAAAATAATTCAGCATTCCTATCAGTCGCGGTTTACAACCTGACGAAGGCCAAAGAAATAGTTGGCCGAAACGTCGTGAAACAACACCTATAATTAAGAGGATAATAGTCCGAAAATAAATAAATAAATAAAAATATTCAGAATTTTTGATGTACCTTGATTGTTCGTCCTCTTGGCGAAGTGCCTAAAGTAATTAATGAAATCCACTTGTAATTTACACTCTTCTGGATTGGTTGGTTGGTTGTTTTTGTTTTACGGCATAGCAACCTTTTTCCGGTTATTTAATGCCGAATCTAGTTATTGTGAGGAACGATTTTTAATGGAGTATATTTTTATATGGCAGATTCTATTTAACCCATACTTGGGACCCTAACAGGTACTACCACTCCGGGTCAGAGTGGACCTGGGAGCAATGGAAATTAAAGGGTGGCTCCACACTCCCCAAAGCCCGCAAGGTGGGGCCTCCCCATCGGATATAGTTTTAGTTCATATCCAGGACCCACTCTTCTGAAAGTTGCAGATCCAATCCTCAGTGCGAACAACACTAAAAATACAATTAATGATTGACTTCTAATCAGTTATGGCTTACTGAAACGAGCATGTTACCTGCGTGAATTAAATGTGTTGCGTGCGAAATTCCCTGAGGATTCCCTAGATCGATAGAGAGATTCCCGAGTTAGAGAAATATTACCGAATTCGGCAAGATATATCGATTAAATGCCGGAAGTTACATCCACGTTGTAAAAAGAGCAGTTAAACTGAGAAGAATAATACGAACAAAAAAAGATTTTTATAAGACACATATACATTCCGATATGGAGGTTGTCGTTTTAAAATCTACATTATAGACTATTACATTCGGGCCAATAAGATAATATTTAAAATGTAAGAATGGATAGTTTGTTATTTTTCTTACCATACAACCTTGGAAACAGAGGTCATATCAAAAAGAGATTACATCGAATCCAGGGGTCATATCGAATACACAAATCATATCGAAAACAGAAGTAATATCGGAAACAGAGGTTATATCCCAAAGAAAGGTTATAATCGAAAACAGAGGTCATATCAAAAAGAGAGGTGGTATGAGTTTGTTCAATCGTATTCGTTAACTTAATGAAAAAATATCAAAGTAAACGTTCAAATCAATTAAAAAAATAAAAACAAAATCAAATATTTTCGAAATTAATAAGTAAAGAAAATCTAATACGTTTGCAGGGAGAAACGATAATATTTTCGCCATAGAAAGTTCGACATGATTCCATTTTTTGTGATGAAAACCGTTTTCTTTGGGTTTTTTTTTTTTTTTTTTTTTTTTTTTGCCGACCCTGTACTAGTTGGCCAGTTGTGTATCGATTCCGAGAGCAATATGAGCTTTCTATTATGCCTGAAGGTGACACAATGTTCAACGAGCGATATAGAAAATGCGCCGCTGTAGAACCCCTGTTCTCTACCGAGGAAAGTGATGAAAACATGCTCATTGTCAGCAATCCCACAATACATCGCTGGATTGCCACAAATAACAGTCATGCGCAGAATGATAAAAATAAAGTTTCCGGTTAAGGTTATGGTTTGGTTGTAGTTTCAAGTGAGGGGTACATCGTGCAATCTCACATCTCCGAAGCCGGCTTGAAAGTCAACACCGAAGTGTACCTGGATATGCTGAAGAGTGTGGTGATCCCACTGGCAACCCTGAGTAACACAGCAGAACTCGACGCCAGCCTACAAGTCGAAAGAGACCCAGGCTCGGCTTCAGAAAGAGTACTACGACTTTTACTCGTCTCTAATTATACCCCCTGCTCATTCGGCCTGAACGTGTTGAACTACTTCGTTTGATCATACGTCGAGAACATCACCAACATGACCTCTCACAACACCGAAGCCATCCTGATCATGCCATCCGCCGAGTATTTGTTGAGCTATCGCCGGCGCTTGTGGAAAAAAGTTTGCTCCCAGTTCCGCATTCAGGCGATGATGGAGGCTGAAGGCGGCTACATTGAATAGATGCCAGTTCTACTGCATACTCTAGTCACCTGAATTGCTTTGTTCGGTAAAAGTTTTTAAATAAATTTGTAGTGTTGTTGTTTTTTTTAGGCGACACTTTTATCGTTTCATCCTGTAAAAACAAGATCAAACATTTCGAACAAGTAAAGAATATCTAATATATGTAGAATTGCAAAGATTTATTAGTAGCAGAGAGAAAATGTATTCTTGGTAACGACTTTTAGTTTTGAAATCTTAAATTGACAAGCGGTGTTTTCCAAGAAACTGTCTCCATGATTTATACTGCTTATATATGTGTGGAATTTTTAATTACACTAGCTTGTTAAAATTTCGTTGAAAAGTTATCAAAGTTCTTTGACGATTTAAATTCGATTTAGTAAACACTGGACCCTGATTTTATACCAATCAATTTACTTTAATAGTTATTATTCTTTAGTACATTGTTTCACTCCGACGTAGAGTTGATCGATTTTTATCCAAATAACGGAACCTGAATTATAACCTCTCGATTTGAATAAAAATTGTAAGACGCAAAAAATAGAGATAACAATATAGCATATAAATGTACTGTTTTGGAGCTTATAGTTTTCTACTCTAATAATGGAGACTACTTTCGTATTCAACTTATGTGACATTAAAAAGAGACGCCATTTTGAAGAGCATGAATTGAACCGCCAGATCGTAAAACAGCACTACTTTAAAAGGTAAAATATCTCGCTTTTCAAAAAGAAAATTGTTTATATAAAAAATTATTGCGATAATTAAAACGCTATTTCAATTTGTGCAAAAAACTTTCTGATAAAAAAATAAACAATTAAATTTTCTTTTGGAAAAAAAATGGCAAAACACAAATTATCTGTACAAAGTATCTCTACGCTTATGTTTGTGATTCCAATTTT
Organism: Euprymna scolopes; assembly: GCF_053919585.1. Classification (NCBI taxonomy): domain Eukaryota; kingdom Metazoa; phylum Mollusca; class Cephalopoda; order Sepiida; family Sepiolidae; genus Euprymna; species Euprymna scolopes. The sequence goes on along the minus strand of NC_136513.1, from coordinate 81,392,183 downwards.
AATCTCAAGCAAGACGCAGTGTCACTTTGAAGTAGAGGGCTACTATCGAGGACATAAGTTGCAGTGCCATTATGAAGGGAAATGAGCAGCTAGATGTCTGTTCACATTACAGATGAACTTCTGCATGTCAGTAAAGTTGGGAAAGCAGAATCCTGGAAGGGAGTTCTTAGCAGTTCTAGGGAAGAAACTATTAGAGTAGAAGGCTTTCTTACACCTAGGAATCTCTACTGTGTAGGGGTGGGATTTTGCTGCTTATCGGGTTTGTCGAGATTATTTATGTTGAGATGATACAAGTGCCTGTTCTCCATCAGAGGATTCACCATTAAATACTTGTAAAACAGGCATAAGGATGTAACATGTTGTCGATAGGACATCGGCTGAAGCTTAGATGACAGTTCAGGACTTTATCAGGTTGGCGACTCTCTTTTCAACACTGTCCAGGAGTGAGAGACTAGTAGCAGATGCACCAGCCCAAATGTGACAGCAGTACGCCATACATGGGCGAATGGTAACCTTATAGTGATATAGGATACTTTCATGCGTAAATAGCTGTAGTTATTTCCATAACAAGTGCTCGACTGAGCCTTCCTGCAAAACTTTCTAGAAAAAAAACGTGTATTTTCTATTCACTGTAAACGATTTCCCCCTGTCTTTAGCTGTGCCTAAATCTAAAGGCAAAATTCATGAAGAAATGTTATTTATAGAACTGCACGCCTGTGGAACTTTGTACCACGCGACAGCTTTCCAGATTGCTACAACGTGGTCGTTACCAAGTCTAATGTAAAAAAATTTTTGTTGAGCCATCACGTTAAATAACCAAATATATATATATATATATATATATATATATATATATATATATATATATATATATAGTAAATTTAGCTTAAATTTGCAGTTTTTGAAAAAATTACAAGCGCGGACTTTCTTTTTGACGCCTGTATATATATATATATATATATATATATATGTGTGTGTGTGTGTGTGTGTGTGTGTGTGTGTGAATAAAAAGGAACAAACCGAGTTATGCGTTTATCAACGTTTCGTCTTTATTTCGAAACTTCCTCCGGATGAATGAGATTAATAAAAAACATCAGTACACTATTTGAATATATTTGTACTGGTGTTTTTGTTTTCCTGATCTAATTCTTTCAGAGAAGTCTCGATATATATATATATATATATATATATATATATATATATATATATATATATATATATATATATATATTATTCAAACACGGTAATGTTTGAATGATATGGTTGAGTGGCAGTTTTCGTCATTTAGAACTGCTTTAAAGCTTCACCGCTCGCTCATTTTTTGACCAAACTTCGAAAAATTATAACACTTTATTCATCACGTTCTCAGCTATATTGTGAAACAAACATTTCCAATGTTCGTTCGGTAAAACAAAGTTATGATAGATAAGAATCGTAAAAAATATGTAAGGAGGTGACCGACGTTTTTTAGGACTGGTTTCCATAGCAACCACGTCGCTTCATCTCTAGTATTACTACTAATTCATTGCTGTCGCGAAAAGAGAAGTAACAAGTGAAACACAGAGAATGAAAGCATAAAACGGAGATACTTGGGGGAGATTTTATTGAAAGTAGACGAGTGCCGTGCATTGTTTTTTCATATGTGTTTATGGGGGCAAAGAATAAGATTGAAATTAAACAAAGAACAAGTCAATTTATTGGAATCATGGAAAAATTATGGATTACAATAGAAAAATGCGGACATGAAAAGTAATATTGTTAATCTTACATATGTAAAAAGTAAAAGACTAATTGTTAAAACTGGAAAAGAAAAGGACAAGATGTTCTAGTAAAAAATATAATAAATTTATAACTTAAAATATTGTAGCATTAAGAATTTTTTTAAAATTCAATTTATAACATTATGTAATACATTCTTTATGCTGCAATATTTAAAGTTATAAATTTATTATATCTTTTACTAGAATATCTTGTTCTTTTCTTTTCCAGTTTGAACAACTAATCCTTTACTTTTCCATGTTTAAGCTTAACCATATTACTTTTCCTGCTCGCATTTGTCTGTTATATATATATATGTATATATATATATATATATATATATATATATATATATATATACTAGCAGGGTGCCTGGCATTGCCTTGTCGTAAAATACGTGGCAATATTATATTTTGATTAATGCAGATTTCGTATTTAATATTATATTATATTGGACCTAATATGTAGTAATGATTTAAAAAGTTTTTTTTTTAAAACTGACTCGTGCGCCACCACGGCTTCGAAAATCATTTTAGTTAACCTTAATTAACTATAACACGTTTTTCTGATTATTAAAAACATATTCAAATAGTAATAAAACATAAAAATACAGTAAGATGATATTAAGAAAATAAAATGCGAGGTTATTATGAGCATTTATTATAGAAGACAGCAGCGGCTAAAGGAGGTGAATGCTAGTGGTAGAGGGGCGAGGAAGAGAGGGACGGGAGGAGTGAGGGAGCGTGAGGCACTGTTGATGATATGTACACACTTACACTTAAATTTATAGTTAATAGTATATGAACTGAAACTAATTTTTTACTGCTTTAATTTGATGTATTCTGTTGTTGTTGTTTTTTTTTGCCTTTTTTATATTTTTAGGAATATCAGTTTTTACTCTACATAACCTGTGGCCTCTCTTTTAAGACTTTATGAATCTTAAATGCACGTGGGTTCTCTGCATGATACACCAGAATAGGTTTGCTTTGCAGTCACTGCTGGCATTTGCACACAGTGCTAAGGTTAGACGATCTTTCATAAGCTTGAGATCGGCAGCTTTTTCTTCTTCTCAGCAGTTATGAATGTACGGCGTCGCATTTCTTTTTACCAAAAAGGATTATCTTGTCCTAGTAAAACACTTGCTGCGGGACATAACCTTCTTCCAAAAATAGCGAATCAAAACGCTGCGTAAACTCGTGCGCAGCTTTTGATATTTGCACTCGCTGCCTCCTCGCCATGCCTTACCATAGAGTGGATGCCAGTCCTGTTTTTTTTTTTAGTTTATCAAACCAACCATGGCTGGCCTTGAAATCCACTCCACGTGTACCCGACGATCTTTTCCCCTGTGTTGACGCTACCTCACGTTGTAGGTCCTTGTAAGATGAAGAGCGTTTTATCGATGATTTTCTCTGTGACGGTATCTCCTGTCAGCTCCTTGTCGCGTATCCACAACAACAGGAGTTGCTCCATCTCGTCATGGGTGTCGATCCCTAATTTAGAAATAATAGTCTGTTGGTTTTATAGTTTTTTTATGGCACATTTCGGTTTCAATATTATACAGAACGCCGATAACTACCGATTAAGATTAAAATACTGTTTAGGTTGATCCATCAGATTTAAGTTTTGTCGGGATTATTTCACCAACAAGAAGAAGGGGAGGTGTAAGTAAATGCAGTAACAGCTTGCAACGAAATGGTGACGTTGATTACAAGCAGTCGTTTCTTTCCTTGTAAAGGTAACAATTAACTGGTAACGTTTGCCGAACAACAGTAACGAGGTAATCAGTCTAAGAGACGTCAACCGACTAGCAAGCTAGGTAACTAGGTTCTTTACTAATCACTAGCCCGTAGTGAGACAACTTTTATACATACTAACTCTCAGTGGCGAGAATGTCAGCGTGATTTCCAACGAGATTAGAATGTCTATTAAATTTAGAAGGAAATAGACACCCAGTTTCTCAGTAACGGCAAACAGCAGTTCAGTGTATTTTCTTCCCTCCGACCCACTCCCGGTAAGTCAAATCAATTTCAATTCTTACAGTTCCAAATAGCAGTTTACATGGTCCCCAAATTTTAAGTTCTTAAATGGCTATTATTTTGTTCTACCAAGCTCCAGTCTGTATAATCGTTTGCCTTAGTGAAAAGTAGTATTTGGCTCCGTCCATTAGGATTACGATACAAAAATTGCCATTTTGTTTGTTTGGCAAAGTTAAGTTTGAAATTACCATTTTGCCAGTCGCATATTGGATAATAGCTTTTTTACCAGTAAGGACGCAGAGTAATCTTTTCAACATCGGATCTTATTTTGTTTGATGTTTCTTTTATGCATAATTCACAAGCTTTATACAATTCGACAGTTACTTTATTGGACACTTAAGGAAGCCGAAGACACAATCAGACGTCATTAAACACGACAGCAAATCGTTACTAATTAGATAAAAAAAGAAGACACCTTGTTTTCGAATGTCACTAATAATACAAACAAATATACAAAAATATAAATGTGTACACATTTGTTATTTAAAGTGACAACAGCCTTTTTAATATTAGAGATGCCGGCCATTAAATTCTATTCTGTGTTAACAATTTTCTATCTATGTAGCAACCTACCGCATCTCTATCTTTCTCTCTCTCTCTCTCTCTCTCTCTCTCTCACCCTCTTATTATCTCTGTGTATTTATATATATATATATATATATATATATATATATATATATATATATATATAAGAGCAAAGAGTTAAGAAAACATGATAAAAACACATTGACAAAGAGTTAAAAACATATTTACTTTGAAAAGGAAACATTAAATCAGTTGATAGTCCTTAATCCGCGGAGTTTCGGAGAAATTCTTTTCTTCTCATCAGAGGGTAGGATTTAGCAAAATACGGGAGAGGATTTTGCTTGCAAAAATATTTGACGAAATTACAAGTAAGTCGAAGATCTTACCTGATAACAAAAAGTTAAGCAGAGGGAATAGGGCGAATAAAAAAGTAATTTCACGTGAATGGATAGTCTGGTGAAAGGTAAAGTATCCAATGACGATAAATTCCCAAAAATGCAAATCCAAGAAAGTTAGTTAAATTTCCATTCGCACAAGTAAAATCCAAGGGAATCGCGTAATTGGAAGATGGTCCAAAATAATTAAAACGCATAAATCCGTGGAATAATTCATAAATAGGTACATGGAAATCGAGAAAGAATTCCAATAATATTATTAAAA
>NC_136513.1:81377204-81382204 GCF_053919585.1 Euprymna scolopes | reverse complement strand
TCAACTCCCAGGACTTGTGTAGAACAGCGAATCATCGGAATCTGTTTTTTTTACATGGAGTTCATCACTTATCAAGGCTCAATGGCCACTCGGGGATAAGGGTTATTGTGTGTACAGTAATCAATGGGATAGTGTAGCAATAGTATTGGAGAATTGATAAGATGCCATTACTTAGGGGGGCGATTAATCAGGAATTTGTTTGTGTTGGACTTGAAGACATCCAGGTTGAAGTCGGGAGGGAAACAGGCAAGCGGAACAGAGTTCCACAGGCGTGCAGTTCTAAGAAAGAAGCTTTGTTCTTCATGGAATCTACGTTTTGATAAAGAGTGGGGAAAATTTGTTCATGGAATTTACGTTTTGATAAAGAGTGGGGAAAATGTGTTCATGGAATCTACGTTTTGATAAAGAGTGGGGAAAATTATTGACGGTAGTTTCAGCTAGTCAGGTGTTTTTTGGCTTACACTTCTAGAACTGTCTACTGCAAACCAGTCAACTCCCAGGACTTGTGTAGAACAACGAACAATCGGAATCTGTTCTGAAGCATACATGGCTTACACTTCTAGAACTATTATTGTTCATGCACTCGACTAGTTGATTTCTGTAAATATTCAAACACGTAAATATCTCAATCTGTCAAGGTTTGATTGTCGTTTAGATTCCCTCTAATAATATTCCTTGGATTTGAATGTAGATTTCCCACGTTTCCACTGCTAACGTGCTAGCAGAGAAATAGAATTGGTGTTGGAACCCTCTCGTTTTCCATCCGCATATGTCCAATACATCGTAGGTTTCGTTGAATGTGCACGCATTATGTCCTGGCCGGCTCTCCGCAGGGCTTCCTTAATCGAACATTTCTTCGGCCATTTAAATTTCATGATTATTCGTAAACATGTCATTCTACATAAATACGCAAAATTTGTTTGCTTACTTCAGTGTTAAAGATTGATTACTTTTCACACAAGCAAGAGATAATGAAACCACCACAATCTCGTGTTATCGTATATAAACATATTGTATCATATTTGGGGCCCTACGGTAACGAGCGAGTAGGTGAACAAAAATATACTATTTGTATAGCTCGCTAAGAATTAACTTGAAGGAGTCTGATTATTGTTTGAAACAAATAAATATAAATTAAATATTTCACAGACAGAGAAGGTCTAAATCAATAAAAATCGAAACAATAGCAACATAAGCGCATTTCGGACGTCAGAAAAATCGCATAAATGGTAAATGGTTTCATTATAAGAACAAAAAAACAGTTAATATATAGGTTAACGATAATCGAGTAAGAGAGAGTTGTTTGCTTGGTGGCAGAGTTTTCGTTTGGCGAGAGTTTTTTTTTTCTTTTGGGAAGGGATGTGACGAAATTGATGTTTTAAAGATAAAGCTAGTCAGTATGACCACAGTGTCATAGCTTGAAGAATTTAGAATATAGTTTGAAACAAATAACTACAAATAAAATATTTTACAAATACAGAATATCTAAATTAACAACAATCGAAACAATGGGAAAAAATAGCGTGTTTCAGACGTCAGAAGAATTACGCAAACGGATAGCATCGGAAGAGGGTAACATTTTAAGAATAAATAAAGCAGATAACATATAGGTTAATGATAATGGAGGCGCGTTTTAACGTGGAGAGTTTGAGAGAGTTGTTCACTTGACAGTAGAGTTTTTGTTCCGCAGGATGGTTTGGATTTTTGTGAAGCGAGGTGACGGATGTTTAAATATGTAAGGCTAGTGAGTATAATAGAATCGGAAATAAAGCTCCATGGTAAGCAAGCTATTACAAAAGGAATATCTGTTAGTTGTTCGTTTAAAGGACTGTACACCGTTATCTTCACGTGAATAGTTACTGTTAAATTTTTGATTTTTGTTTATACATACATAATATGCGACACACGTTGAATGTTTACTACGATGTGCTTCTTTATTATAAAACGTGCATTGATACTACGATAATAACACTTTACATATTGTCATCAATAGTATCAAACTTGCTCGTATTAATCCTGCCTTGCCATCAGGACCAGGTGTTTCTGGACGAGAGAGTGTGGTAGATGCAAGTCCCCCAAAATTTAAACTTAGTCAAGCCCAAGGCACAGCAAAAGTGTAAAGGGGGGTGGGGGCGATAACAACTGTTTGTAAATACGAACCACTGTTTGTAGGCCTTATGTTCTACCATAGGTGAGGAAATATCACGTAACGAAAAATTCCCGAGAGAAATTATCGCAGTTATTTGTGGATTTTTAAATTTGTTTTTATATCGATTCTTCAAAGCATTTCCTATTTAATGGTATATTAGAATTCTTGGACAGACTAAAAGAAAAGCAATACTTTATTTTTCAAAGATTTAAAAGTAGGGTTTTTCGTAAAAATAATGAATATATATTTTTTTTCTAAATCTGAGAGAATTATTCTTATTGACATAGTCAATGAATCTCACACTTCAAAACACAATGGATAAAAAATAAACATAAAAATTCGTATTTTAAACCTTACAATCTGATACGTGCGCCGCTATTTTTGTTGTTTTCTGTTTAACTACAATCCTCGCCCTCCGCACAATACAATGTATTTTGCTCAGTTTCGGATGATTATTTTAATCATATTTGTAACCACAAATAAAGAAGGGGTTTTGTAGGCAATATATATATAGGCATATATATATGTGTGTGTCTGTGTGTGTGTGTGCGTGTAGTAGTAGTAGTAATAGAAGTAGTAGTAGTAGTAGTAGTAGTAGTAGAGATCATCTAGCATGCTTTGAAGTGATCTGTCACGTTTACCATTTGAAAAAGGAAATTTCTTCCGAAATTAATAATGGATATTGTCGCAGACATAACAAGTAAGACTTTTGTACCTAATACAACTGAATAAATATATGTATATATAAACATATATGTATGCACGTACTGATTTGTAAATTGACACTTGTTCTCGTCTCCTTTCACCAACAACGACTATATCTCATTCCTCGCATTGTGATAGCCTTCTAAATCTCTATCCCACACAATGCTTCAAGCAAACTACATATCAATGATATATATATATATATATATATATATATATATATATATATATATATATATATATATATATATATATATCGATCATGAAACGTACACCGTTATAAAGTTCATTCCTCACTTAATGGTTGGTGAAATGTTCGTCTTGATGGAATAAGTATTTAATTTTTGAAAATGTCCAAAAATAATTTCTCCCTCCTTCCTTTTTTGTCGTGTCCATTATAAAGCAAACAAATATGTGCAATATTCCGGCGTTGGGATACAAAATGGTACTAGATAGACAGTAAAGACCTATTAGATCGGAAGGCCCGTTTTTGGATCCTGTACCACAGAGAGAGATAGAGGTAATCAGTGCTCAGGCCCATATGTGAAAACAATACGCCATGCATACGCGAATGGTGACTTTTAAGGTGTGAACATTTTTCTAATACAGTACAGGGATCCCGGTTTTTGTTATCATTATTGATATTATGTGTGCTACGCATTACTGTAAGTGCTTGTTTTTTTATTGTGTTTAGGATAAGAGTGAAGATGTATTGTCTCTACCGAATTACATCCATGTTTGAGGAATGTATATGAATGTTATGTACTGTCAAATCTGATATGACGAAAATGATGGTGAGTAATCAGGTTAGAAGTGGCTCTCGAGACGGTATGTGACACTAGAGAAGTAATGACAGGTAAAAGTGACAAATGGGCTATCGTTGTTTTATTAATGTGGCTTATTAAATTAGCATTGATATCGTATCCTTTTGATGTGTTTTTCTACCTTCATATTCCCCCATTACCTATCCCCCTCTCTCTCTCGCACACTATGAACCATAAATTAATTTTCTTTCCCTTTTATATATATATGTATATGCATATATATATATACATATCTTTCTCTTCAATTTATCTCTCCACTCACAAACGTCTGTTTCTCTATTTGATGCTGTATCTCTCTTGATATGTATGTATATATACTTCTATTTCTACTTCTACTCTGCCACTTTCTCTCTCGATTCCGATATATCTGACTGTACAAGCGTACAAAACACACACACACACACACACACACACACACACATATATATATATATATATATATATATATATATATATATACATATATATACATGTAACACATACAATAGAAAGATTAAAAGTAGTCAACGAAGTACGCGTATAAAAAGTCGCCTATTAATTGGATACATGAACAAGTCAGGACGCAGTATGGAAAAAATTACACAATAAAAGGTAGTAAAAATCAATTGATCTGATGTTTTAAAGAATCTTTGAAATTGGCTAATAGAAAATTTAACCCTAGTTATGGAAAGACAATGTACTGATTTGTTAGTTCGCTAAACTAAAACCACACACACACACACACACACACACACACACACATATATATATATATATATATATATATATATATATATATATATATATATATATATATATATATATGGTGTGAGAACGATTAATCGAAATCAGAATCAGGAATATGAACATTAGCAGTTTTTTTGAATATCGGAATCGGAAAAGATTCCGCTTTATTTCGGATTCGAAAACGATTCTTTCAATTTTCTATAGACAATAATAAATGAAACAGACACAAATTTATTTCTTTATTAGTTGTTCATTTAAAACATAATTAATTTATGGTTCTAAATCCTCTTCCCATATGTAACATTGATTCTCAGAGGTTAATTTCTTTTATTGGTACACTACTGTAAACATTCCTTTTGAAAACCTTTTCGCACAAAATCGCTAAACGTTTCAGGGTGTTCACACTTGATTTTCGATATAAAAAGGGATTTATATCGATATTTAAAGTTAGATCCCCTCCAGAAAAAAGAACATGAGTTTCGATCATTTATTACTGAAACTAACACAACTAAAAAGAGATGAAAAACAATTATCTAAAAAATATATATTACCAAAGGCAATACTCCCGGATAAGTTTATTTGTATCTAAACTTATT
>NC_136513.1:81344704-81372204 GCF_053919585.1 Euprymna scolopes | reverse complement strand
TCTTAAATATTGAGCTTTTCCTTTTTGGCTCGGATCTCCTTGAAAGTATTACTTCAAGTAATATTTATCAGGAGTTTTCATCTGAATTCTATCAGTGTCTTATCTCGCTTATATATATATATATATATATATATATATATATATATATATATATATATATATATTTGAAAAGTACGAAGAGTTTCTGTTTTTTTTTTAAATTTACTTATAAATCTTTTTACTATCGTCGAATGTTTATATGTAGGATCCATATCTTACGTGTTGTTGCATTGTTTCCGCTTGAACTTTCTACTGAAACCTCTGTCGTCTTCAGGCGGTCGTTTATCTGCTGGGTTTAAAAATGTGTGACTATTTATGAAGACATACGTTTAGAGAGACGTTTGGATGTAATTACAATATCTAAACGGGTGTATTAAAATCATTACACAATAAAAATTACAGTTCAAATTTACTTATCGTTAATTACGTAGCTAAACGCTTTAAGATATTACGATTGGATTCGTTTTTAATAACATTTATCATTGTGCGTTTTTTTTATATACAAAATCTTTAGAACTCTGAGTCATTTTACCTTGTGATCATTTTGTAAGATTTTTATGTTTTCAATGATTATTTTCCTAAATTCTGTTTGTTGGCAGCCATGTTTTTTTTAAGTGTTGACTTATAAAAGTCTGAAAGGTGGAATGTTAGCCCTGGGGACAATGTGTTCAGTGTGTTACTTATTTAAATAGATAACAGTTCGCAAATAAATAAATAAATATATAAATTACCCATCTCAAAGGATTCTAATAAAAATAATATAAAATAGATAATAATTGTTTTTAGTGTTTTGTTTTTGTCCTTTGTCGTCTTGATTTAGAGTTTTTCTTTCGTTTTATTCAACTTCATAGTGTACAATTTTACTAGTATATGATAATATAATTTCATAAATTTTCTACTATCTTTTCTTTATTTTATTGTATTCTATTTTATTTTATTTTCATTTATTTATTTATTTTCGTTTATTTTTAACCTCCTTATTTTTCCTTTTATTTCTTTTTCTTTTATTTTTCACTTATTTAAATGTCGGTAATTTATTTTTGACATCATGTGACTGCCCTCATGATCAAGATGTCCTCTGTACTTTTCATTACGAAGTCTAATTTTGTGTAAGCACAATCTCCTGAATAGATCTTTAGTTACTTGTAACTGTCTGACTGAAATATGTTCATGAATTTTACTGACATATCATACATCTATAATATAAATCTCATTCGTTTAAATGTATGTATGTATATATGTCTGCATAAAACTTTCGACAGAGGCGGTGGATGTTCACGAAATTGGTATTATTTTTAAGCCTCCCTTCGGACGACAAATATAAAAAAAATGGCTTACAATATAAATTCCTTCTCCCTCAACTAGGCACTTTTCTACGTGGAGGGGGTCACTTTTTCGCCGATATTTTCAAAAGTCATCCCCGCTTTTAGATTGACTAACCTTAATTTAAACATTCCTGACTTCCGATTTGCGATGAGCGCAACAGTAAAGACGTCATGTTTTTTTTGTTTTTTTTTGTTTTTTCACGTTCTTTTCCTCCTTCGCCTTACGGGTTTGAGCCTGCCATGCTTACTACCACTTTATTTTGTTTTGTTTTGTTTTTTTGCGCAAAACACAGCTCTAAACACCCGGGCCACGATGGCCACCCAGTCTAGTAAATAAATATATAAACAATAAATAATAACTGAATAGATATATTTGCCCTCGCATAGCCTTGTTTGTGCTTTTTTAAGTTTCTAGATCATGCTGTATTCGGGATAAGCTGTGAAAATATATATTTACGCAAACCGAATACGAAAGGGAGAGTGACACCTTGCTTATCTTGCAGCACTTTCAAGAAGCCAAAAGCGTGAACCAAGTTCCAACGATAAGGAGAAAGCGGAGAATGAAGCTGAAACCAAACAAAGAGAAACGGATTCATCTAATTAACTTATTAGGAGCCTCCAACGCACGCAACAGATTAAACTGGTCCTATATATAACACGATGTAACGGTTATCTAATGTAATATTATCATTGTATCATTTCAAAAAAAGGAAACTTCGAATAAATTAGTACTATTCTTTTTAAAATTTTACAGCGTATTAACGTAATCATAATATGAGATGAAAATCCTGCTTATATTATCAAAGCTTTAAAACGTCATTCCTATGTAATGATCATTTTGAATGCGTAAACATATCTGTGTTTAAAAAACAAACTAATAGCACGATTTGCATGAACTTTTCGGTACTTATTCCTTTATAAATTACCTTCTATTTTAAAAGAAGTTTCCGGTAAATGCGTTAGAACTTTATACATAGGCGATTCGAACCTGTGTTGCATAGTATTCCGGGCAACGTTGGAATTATTGCTGGTTGTACACGCATTCATATTGAGCTGGGTGCACACACGCGAATATTGTTGACAAGTCTTCAAAACAAGAAACATCATCAGAAATAATTACATTGGAAAGAATGCACAATAGCTTTGGAATTCAACATTCTTCAGCTGACCAAGTTTTCAAAAATGTAAATAACCACTTGAATGCGGCTTTGATTGACAATTTTAAAGATGCGTCAATATAAACAAACGAATGCGGGTTAAACAGAGAGAGAGAGAGAGAGAGAGAGGGGGGGCAAAAAGATAGCAGAGAAAGTCGACCCGGTTGTCATCAGTCGTCAACAAGCCACCTGTCACTTCACGTATCTCTCTCTCTTTTACTCTCTCCCTCCATAGCATACTGTGATAGCATTGTAGAGAGAATAAATTGTCACTTTTTATATGCACAAAATTGATATTGTCTATTATATATAATTTACTTTGCATTTTCGTACACGATTTATGAAGTGATTAGACAACACGGAAAAACAAACAAAGTACATCATAACGTAACACTTATGGATGTGATATAGTTTTTAAGAGATCAAAATAGCAAAATTTACATTTAGCAGGCATGAGTCGATTTAGATTGCTCCCTTACGCATGCACAAATATACATTTAAACGTAAAACTGCATTAATTTCTTAAGTGTTTGATATTCATCTTCTTGGAGTTTGACTTTGGAATTCCCTTCCGGGATTCTGCTTTCTCAACTGTACTGACATGCAGAAGTTCAAGTGTAATGTGAACAGACATCTTGATACTCATCTCCCTTTATAGTACCCCTGCAAATTATGTTCCCGATAGTAGCCCCATACTTCAAAGTGGCACTGTGGCTTGGTTGGGATGAAAATTGAATAATAAAATAAAAATAGTAGCAAATGCCGCTAGAGAGCTAAATGTCTTGATTTCAATTCTAGCTAATTGCACCAACGTCATTTTTATTGTAACTTTTGGGATCAATCCTATATATTAGTTACATTATAATGCAAAGTTGTCTTTACTTTTTATCTGTCTCGCTACATCTTACACCTCTCGGACCTACACGCTATCTGATATCGTCGCAGAGGAACAAACAAACAAAAAACGAAAGAAGTAAAAATCCTATCCGGCATTTTTTTTTATAAAGTGCAAATAAAATGCACTTATTCGTGCTTCTTCCAAAACAACGCACTTCATTATCTTTCAAAAGTCTATTTGCGCACACATGTATTTTAAAATACTGTGCACTACAACACGTGTTCCTTTTTTTAAAGTCTGTTCCACCACCTGACGCCGGCTTCGGCCAGTGTATTATCGATCTCGACTTAAAACTACTATATTCCTCGATGCGCACTTTGTTTTTGTTTTTTGTTGGTCAGCGACGTACTGTCCTTTCCTTTTTTTTTCTTTTCTCTGATTCTTCTTCCCGTGACGTCAGTACGTGCACACTCAGATGCTGCTGACTTTTCACATGCGTTTATCCGCCTATATTACCATAAGCCGCACCACTCTGTTGCAATATAAATCAATAATAATAAAATAAATAAAAGTAAAATATATTTAAGCATATTTTCCGACCAGGCAACACTGAGCGGCGTGCTAGTAGTGTTGAGGATAACACTCAGGTTAAGACTCTAAGGTCAACGTGCAATTATTTCGGTTTGAATTTAAAAAAATGATCTGGACATTCAGGTCGCCTGTACTACCTTTTTCTCGCTTTCTTTCTATACGCGTTTTCTGTGACTGCCATGCTCTTTCTTTCTTTCTTTGTATAAACAAACAACGTTGTTCGAGTAGTTTCATATCTAAAGTTTTTTTTATTTGGCACCATTTTTTTATATGAGCTCCAGTCTATCCGGTATTCTTGCCATAGCTTATATGGACAAACTCGAAAGACACACCCTTAGTACCCGCTACTCTTATCTCCTTTTTACTAGATAAATCGATGACATTTTAATTATCACATACTCCCGCGAAGAAGCTATTAACATTTTCCACAAATTCAATAACGCCGACCCAAACTTAAAATTTACTATAGAACACCCAGACTCTTCTGAATCTCTTTCTCTACTTGATTTTAAAATACAAATAAAAAGTGGTGCCATATGCACTGAATTTTACAGAAAACCCGCCAGCAAACGCCTCTTCGTACATTTCAAATCTGCACTACCTCTCAAGGACAAACTAAACTACGCACATGCCGAAATCTCACGCATACAAGACAAATGCACTAACATCTCCGACAAACATACACACACTAACAATTTCCTACAGACCCTCTCACTAAACGGCTACCCTAATACGATCCTATCCTCACTTAAAAAGAAAAAAGGCAACACCCGACCCTTCTCTAACAATTGTTTTCTAAAACTACCCTTCCTCAGTGACAAAATCTCATCTTCAATCCGAAAAGCCATCCGCAGCGAGGGACTCAACATTCAACTCATCCACACTGGATCTACTTTAAGACAACAGCTCAACCGAAAACATCCATCGCATACACCTTCCCCTTGTTCACTCTCTAATTGCCCAATATCACACACAGGTTTATGCTTTAAGAACCACGTTGTTTACGACCTACAATGCGCTAAATGCAGTGCATCTTACATTGGAAGCACTACCAGATTGCTTCACCACCGCATTAAAGAGCATTTAAACACTACTGCTTCGTCGTTCTATAAACATATTCGCACTTGCATTAATTCAGTACCGGATTTTCACATCAACATTCTTACTTCTTTAAGAAACGTAGGTCAACTTCGTATTCTCGAATCTTTAATTATTTCAAAAAATACTCCCACACTAAACAATAGACTGGAATTGAACTCCGCTTTTATAATATAAGTTTAAAACATAAGAAAAACAATAATTAAAATAATAATAAAAAAAAAATTATTGTTTTAAAATAATTAAAAGATTAATAAAATCTCACAGAGTTGCCTCCCTTCAACCCTTGCTTGAATAGTCATCTCCCTTGATTCACAAACGCAACAAGTATTTAAACACCAACTGATTTATTTTAACGTTCTCCTAACGTCATTTTTTGTTCTATATTTGCGGTATCATGTGGCAAACTCTGTAGCTGCTTTTCCATTTTTGAACACTCTTTCGCTGTCTTCTCTTGAAAAAGGACAAATAGGTCTGAAATATATTGAGATTTATAACACCATTGAATATAACAGGAAAAAAAATTTACTGTTGTTTAGAGTTAAAATTTGTGTGAAAAAGAAAAAACAAACAACAAAAAAAAGAAATTTATTTCTTTTGTTTTCATTTAATTTTACTCTATATAAAAAAAATCTCGCATTGTTCTTGGCTTTTAATTTTACCTTATAATATATATATATATATATATATATATATATATATATATATATATATATATATATATATATATATGAGCAAATAGTTAATAAAACATGTTAAAAACACTTTGGAAAAGAGTTTAAAACATATTTAATTTGAAAATGAAACACTAAATCAGTGGATAGTCCTTAATCCGCGGAGTTTCGAAGAAATACTTTCCTTCTCATCAGAGGGTAGGATTTAGCAAATGCGGAATCGGATTTTAAAGTACATATATATACATATATATATATATATATATATATATCGGCGCTACGTCAACATTAATTAAGAAAATAATATCAAACCACATTTCTTCTTTTAACAACCGTAATTCTAATAATAACCACTTTAATTTAAAAACTTAATTCTAACAATATACTTGTCTCAATTAAATGGACTATCCTAAAAAATGTTAAGTCTTATACTCCAGGATCTAAGTCATGTCGCATCTGCACAACCGAAGCTATAATTATAATTACTTCCCCTCAAAGTAGCAATATAAGTTCTAAAAACGAACTGATCTCTTTCTGTAAACATAAGTCCAAATTTAATTATGGTAATTTTTAAATTACATTGCTATTACTTTAACCTTCAAGATATATATAATTTTTCTATAACATTGTCGTTTTTTCTACATACTTTCTTAATACTTTATAACTTAATATTGCTTTATTTTAATTCTGTATTTCTTCCTTGTTTGTCCGTTTTTTTATCTGCAATTTCCGTTTCAGTATTTAAATATTCTTATCTATCAAATATATCTATCTACCTACACATTCATATCCTGTATGTATATTTACTTATATTTTACCATATGAATTTACTTTCATACTTACTTGGTTTATCCGGAATTTGCTGATATCGGCCATTCTCTCCTCTTAATTTTTTTTCATTTCATTTGGTGTCTTTTAATAATTCCTTCTGATATTTTTTAAAGTAATAGCTTGTACATTTCAGTTGACCTCTTTTTTGCTCTGTATTATTGGCGCCTTTTAACTTCATTTTGTCTGGGTCATTTTGACATTGGCTTTTCTATTTTAAATTTAATTCAATCACCATCAAATTTTTTTCTCTTCTTCTTCACTCATTTTTCTCTCTTTTACTTCTTCACTTATTTTTCTTAATTACGCCTTGCCTCGGCAGCCGAGTCTAATGCATATCTTATCTTTCTTTTCATAATATTGTTGGAATTCTTTCCCCATTTCCTTGTACCTATTTGTGAATTATTCCATGGATTTCTGCCTTTTGGATTATTTTGGACAATCTTTCAATGACGCGATTCCCTTGGATTTTATTTGTGTGAATGGAAATATAACTAACTTTCTTGGATTTGCATTTTAGGATTTTATCGTCATTGGATACTTTACCTTTCACCGGACTATTCATTCACGTGAAATCACTTTTTTCTTCACCCTATTCCCTCTGCTCCACTTTTTGTTATCAAGTAAGATCTTTATCTTACTTGCAGGTTCATCAAATACTTTGGTATGCAAAATCTGATTCCGCATTTTGCTAATTCCTACCCTCTGATGAGAAGGAAATAATTTTTCCGAAACTCCGCGGATTAAGGACTATCCACTGATTTAGTGTTTCCTTTTCAAATTAAATATGTTTTTAACTATTTTTCAAAGTGTTTTTAACATGTTTTATTAATTATTTTCTTTTATCAAGTACTATCTCCTATTTGGTTTTATCGAGCTTTTACATTTGGTTGAGATTACTTATAAATATATAAATTCTTTAACATTTATGATATTTTATTTTTACCATCTTAGATCATTTTGGTAAATTTAATTGTAATTTTTATTATATATATATATATATATATATATATACATATGTCTCCTACAGCCTACGCAACTGAACTGATCATGATCTAACCTGACATTATGATGGTCTCGGAGTTAGTGATGGTTTACAACATTTTTCAGTGTCAAAGTCAAAGGTTAAGGTCGTATTTTGTGCGGCTCTTCATAAACGCCCCAACCTAGGGATGGTGGACAAACAAACTGTCCCACTGGGCCAGCCGTAGTTAATAATGCTAACTGACATTTCTCTTCCTCCGTGTGTCTAATTATTCTTGTATACTTATCTATATCGCTAAGCCACCTACTATATTCGTGCGATTGTCGAGAGTCTAAAGTTTTTAGTTTTGCTAATAACGCCTCCCCCCTCAGAGAGTTCGAAATGGCCTTCCCTACGTTGTGTAGTTCAGCCCCTAGGATCTGAGCGAAATCTGTAAAGATATGCTGTTCCATCTTCAAAAATTATCTACTCGATACCCTAAAATTATGAGAAAGAATTAAAGAAAAAAATTTTTTTTCAACACAACATTTAGAGCCGAGGTTACGAAAAATATTGAAAAAAATCACTGACCTTGCTTTTTCCTTGCGTGCTTTTTTCCTCTTCGTTTTGGTCGAATTAGTTCTTGTGTTGGTAACCGTTGTTTTTGTGTAAGAGTTCTTTGGTGTGAGAGCTTTTTCGTGTAATAGTTTTTGTGCAATAGTTTTTCGTGTAAGAGTTTTTTCGTGTAAGAGTTTTTCGTGTAATAGTTTTTCGTGTAAGAGTTTTTTTGGTTTTTTTTAAAGGTCTTACTTATCACTCTTGAGGAGTGAACTGGTCGAACAGCACCAAATAGGTTTTGTTACGTTGCGCAAGGACCCCAGGTTGGGAACGGTCGTAGTTAGTAAGTTCCCCGCTGCAACAAAACCAAGCAGCCGTCTTTTATTGATCGTCTATTTTGTTTAGGACTCTGGTTGTTATGGTAACTGCCAAGACAGCAGAGTTATTTCCCACTTGACCGTGCATTTTTCTCTCTTACTTGCCGTCAGCTGTTAATCGCTTGTCATAACAATGTTGCCGGCTGAACGAAAAGTAACATGCACACAAAGATCAGACGTAACTCAGCACTCCAATTAAAACGTAAGACACGCAGGCTTTTTATATAAAAATATATTTTGTGTTAGAAATATTTTTCTCGTTCTGTACATAGAGATTTGTAACAGTTCACAATTTAACGGTGCGGCTTACTTTCTGTTTCAGTGATGGAGAGGGGGGAAACGTTATGCTCTCGACAACGCACGTCTCATCTATCGGCGTCCCTCTCTCTCCTTTTTTCTGGACTCCAAAAATCACCTTTTTTATTAGCGTGTGTTTTTGCTCGGTAATTTTCCACGTCACTCAACTCTGTTATCGATAATGGATCACGCATTTCCTGGTCACGTTTCTCAGTTTTCGTTGTACACATGCATTTCTGTATCTGACCCAGAGACATCGTAACCCATTTCTCTTCAGTTGACCGACTATTGAATTTGTTTATACACGTCCGTTGCCACACTCGTGCTAGCTTCATATGACATTCCGTTCTACATTGCAGTGCAAGGAATGTCACATTTCAGCCAAAAATGCGTCTCCCCACAACCTTCACTTTTGTAAACAAAAACATCGTCGTCCGATTTCTCTATTTACGACGTAATTATTTTTGCCGCTTCGACTGGTGGACAATCGATATTCGATGGCCACCTTTCAAATCTTTTATTATCTTTTTTAAAAGAAGTTTTTCTTTTCAGTTATTTATCGGATGGTCCCAGCCATCCATTACATAACACGTCCTCTTAAGTAGTTTATTATTATTATTATTATTATTATTATTCATAATTAATAATTACATTATTTTTACCGTTTAACAATTTCATTTCTATTCCATTATACATATTGAAATCGATTGCGTCTCATTTTTGCCGTTTAGATTAAACGCCTTTACCTTGCAACATTAAAAAAATATTAAAAACCAATCTTCTTCCACAAACGGCTAAAATAATTCACGTAAACTTTATCGAACATGATTGCTAGGAACGAACGCTGTCCACGCTGCAAATTTCCAGTTCTTTCAACGGTTTTCTTTTTCTTTTTCATTTCAATATTTTTTGTGACCAAGAGCGAAGGCCCGCTTGAATATAAAAAAATAACAATAAAAGTATTCAATACAAAAAGAAACATCGTTTTTAATGCTTTAAATCCCCCTCATAACCTTTAAGTCTCTATCCTAGAAGCATACGTGGATTTTAAACATTATATATATATATATATATACACATATATATATATACATATATAACTACTTCATTTACTCACATAAATTTAATATACGAAAGTATAGATTCATGCGTAAACTTTAAGTATTTACTTCAAAAGTGCTCAATACGTAGGTAGAGCTAGTTAGTAATTTATAAAATATATATGGCGATTAAGCTACACTGAATATTCGGCGTTTCATCCACTATAGGATTCGTCAGGCTTATGCGTGAATTCTGTGGTTGTTTCTAGTTTTTATATATGGTGAGGATTTTCAGTTAGCCAATCAGCTTTCTAGTATCCACCGCGCCCTTCCTATCAGCCAATAGGCATGCATTTTATCGAACAAAGGATCTGTTTTAGAACTAGGTTAGTGGTTTAAAGTAGACGTTTTTCTCCCTTTTTTAATATATATAAATATACCTATGTGTACACATATACATGCACATATACATACACATACATATATATATGTATATATATACATATACGTGTGATCGTTTATGTATATTCATGTTTATTTAATTTATTTATTTGTTTGTTTTCTATTGTTATTGTTAGTTTTAAAGCTATTTTGTATCGCTATCCTAGAGTAAGTTTTATTTTGTGAACACAGTTGTTTGCTATTTCTCGTCTACAGTTTAATAGATTTTGGGGTTCTTTAAAGTACAGGATAGCAAATTTTTCATGGAGGCATAATTTACATGGGTCTTCTAAATGTCTGAACGTGGTAGCTTGTCTTATTATTTTCCAATCGACTACCGGCGAATGTCCGCTTTCTTTGAGTTCCCAGTATTTATAAATAAATTTAATAAACATGAATATACATAAACGATCACAAATATATGTATGTATATATATATATATATGTGTGTATGTATATGGGCATGTATATGTGTACACATAGGTATATTTATATATATAAAAAAGGGAGAAAAACGTCTACCTTAAACCACTAACCTAGTTCTAAAACAGATCCTTTTTTCGATAAAATGCATGCCCATTGGCTGATAGGAAGGGGCGCGGTGGATACTAGAAAGCTGATTGGCTAACTAAAAATCCTCAACATATATAAAAACAAGAAACAACCACAGAATTCACGCATAAGCCTGACGAATCCTATAGTGAATGAAACGCCGAATATTCAGTGTAGCTTACTCGCCATACATATTTTATAAATTACTATATACACACACACATATATATATATAGTAATTTATAAAATATATATGGCGATTTAGCTACACTGAATATTCGGCGTTTCATCCACTCTAGGATTCCTCAGGCTTATGCGCGAATTCTGTGGTTGTTTATCGTTTTTATATGGTCCTCTTCTATTGAGGATTTAGTTAACCAATCAGCTTTCTAGTATGCACCGCGCCCCTTCCTATCAGCGAATGGGCATACATTTTATCGGACAAATATATATATATATATATATATATATATATATATATATGTACATAAATTTATGAACAGTACATAGGACCCGAGCAAAGCCGGACTGAACTGCTAGTATTTATATAATAATACATTATTTATGTATAGCTAATTCGAATAAATATGTACTGAACTCGCCTAGTTTTAACATGTGAAAACTACTAATAGGATATTTTTAATGTTAACTGTACAGAATAGTAAATACGCGAGACTAGTATACCCCTCTAAAAACAACACGTAATTCATATAACACAAATTCGAGAAGATCTTCAGGCAGTCTACAAGATGTCTACCGATCACGTGAGTTGATTTTTTATTTACTTCCCGTTTTATACTGTGATGAATTGCTTCCGGCATGAAATCAAAAGTCATGACTGATTTAAGACATGCATTTTTTAAAGTTTTCTAGCATTTTGCCTGAGGGAAAGTATGTCTGATCGAAGTATTGGAATCTTGTTTATTACCTTTGGCTCCTATATATATATATATATATATATATATATATATATATATATATATATATATATATATAAACGCACATACACATCAAACACGCACATATATACTTGTTATACTATATTATAATAAAAATAATAGTTAATATAAATTAAGTGGGGGAAAAGGTAAGTTTAAAAATTACAGAAAACGAAAGAAGTTTAACAACGCAGAAATCCGTAGAGAAAAACAGTTATATTTTTAGAGTTGATATTCATTTCAATCTTTAAGCGCTCTGTAATTATTCTGGACTAAACCCTACTAACCGAGACATTAATAAAACACCAACGCTGACCCCACAATACTATTGGTATTAATAAATGTAAAGTAAAACGTATTTGTTTATAAATGGCAAGCACGAACATATGTCCGACAATATGATTTGTATGAATGAATTAAAATCAAAACTAATCATTAAAAACGACTTTATTTTGAAATACTATCGATTTAAAAATGCCTAGTTACAAAAACATTATTTTTATGGTTCATTGGTCTTATTGTTGAGATATTAGATTGGTGCAAAAATAATGTCATTTTTTACGTATACATATCTCATAAAATACGACATTATTTTTGCACCAACCTAATAAAAGTTAGCAATCTGTTATCCACGAGCTAAGTGTAATTCTACACTGCATGTTTCAGAAAAAAAATATAAGTTGAAGCACTGTGTATATTTTTTAGATTTTTTTCGTTTATTTAGAAAGGCCTAGTCATAAAAAAACAAATATTATTTTCGGAGTTTACTATGTGTGCCTCGCAACACCAACGCCATTTCACGCAGAAAGTGTCCTACAATTTTCTCCTTTGAAAATAAAATGCTAAACATGATTTAAAGTTCTATCGTTTTTAATAGAATCTCTTTTGTGTATTCATGCATATGATACAATACGATAGATGTAAATTATATATATATATATATATATATATAAATTATATTATATATATGTAAATTATATATATATATATATATCTGTGTGTGTAAGAGTATTGTTAATGGCAATTATAATTGTATATTACATGATATCAATTTGTCAGAAACATTTTATAAAGTACATTGTGGGCCACTTAAAAGTAGCCCAGTATCTCTAATCTTTCTCTAATCAATTTTTTTTTTCAGATTTAGCAGCCCACTTTAAAGTAGCCCGATCTCTCTAATCTTTATCTTATCAACCAACTAACACCACAAGACAAAATGTAATTCTTTTTTCATTGGTACTATATG
Organism: Euprymna scolopes; assembly: GCF_053919585.1. Classification (NCBI taxonomy): domain Eukaryota; kingdom Metazoa; phylum Mollusca; class Cephalopoda; order Sepiida; family Sepiolidae; genus Euprymna; species Euprymna scolopes. The sequence continues at coordinate 81,359,241 of NC_136513.1, read as the reverse complement.
CCACACGTCTCGCAAATCACTGACATGCGTTCATGACATTTTACGAATGAGAATTATTACCACCACGTTCCCCGGACTTGTCATCATGTGATTTTTATTTTTGCTGGACTTTAAAATCTAAAATCTTATGCAAATAATCTTCGCAATCTAGAATAACTATAGGAAAAAAAATACCAATGTTATCACGAGAATCACCAGAGAAGGGAGTATCTGCATATATTGTTAAACGTGCCCCAAAATGCATAGATGTTTACGGGGAGCACTTACAACATCTTTTATAACACTACAGGTAATTTGAATTATGCTACAATTAATTTAAACGATAAAAAATGTTCCTCCTCTCTACTACATTTTCTGAGCAACTTTTAAGTGACCCACCCTGTACAAAATGGACAATAAAATTATCGCCCTAGAACAGTCGACATAATTCTATTTCCGTTTGCTCACAACCACTTTTCGATTTTCGTTGTCCACCATTTACTTATTGGTCAATTGTGTACAAATCCCAAGAGCGATAGGAGCCTTCAATCATGTCTTACAGTGACATAATGTTCAACGAGCGAGATAGCAGATGCGCCGCTATACAACTCATGCTCTCTACCAGTCCAAGTTATGACAACATGACTATTGCCAGCAGACTGAAAATGCAAATCTGGGCGATTCAATGCTTGAGGGCACATTTCAACGAAGTTTCCGACCACGGTTATGGTCTTTTGTGTGGTTTCAAGTGAGGGCCACATCATGTCACGTCACATCTTTGAAGTTGACTAGAAAGTCAACGGCAAAATGTACCTGGATATGTTGAAGAATGTGGTGATTTTCTGGTGCAATTAGGTGGCCGCTAGCAAAACCTGGGTGTGACAGCAGTACTCATCGCCGGCCCACAAGTCCAAAGAAACCCAGACTTTGTTTCAGAAGGAGTGCTACAACTTTGTACGCTTCTTTCACTAGTCCATCCTCCCTTACCTCAATCCACTGGACTATTTCGTTTGATCATACGTCGAGCACATCACTAACATTACATCCCACAACATCAAAGCCAAGCTGATTGCCGCCATCTGCCGAGTATTCGCCAAGCTCCTGATGTCGCTTGTAAAAAAGACATGCTCCAAGTTTCTGACCCGTATCGATGTAGTAATTGAGGCTGAAAACGGCTAGATTGAATATATGTAAGCTCTATTAAATTTAAAAGTTTAGGGCAACAACTTTATAGTTTTCCCCTGTATATATGCAAATGAGCATATATACAGGATAGTTTTGTGTGAGTTTGAAAATGGGTCTGTATATGGTGTAAGTCTAAAGTTTTGAAGGAAAAATACAGTCGTAAGTATTGTTTATTTAGTATTAATTCACTATTTCTAATTTGTAAAAAAAAGAATAGATATTCTCCACGAGATGCTCTATCCGACGAAATATTCAAAATACAAAAAAAAACAACGTTTTACTTAATTTTTTATTTATTGCGGACTATTATCCTCATCTTTTTCTTAATTGTTTCATGACGGTTTGGCCTACTATCCCTCTGGCATTCGGCAGCTGGTAACCATGACGAGATAGGAACTCAGAATCTTCTAACTGCATCCTCAGCAATTACTGCCTTCCATAATTGTCGTCGTCTCACCACGTTTCTGAAAAAGTAAAGGACTAGTTGTTAAAACTGGAAAAGAAAAGGACAAGATATTCCAGTAAAACATATAATAAATTTATAACTTAAAATATTGCAGCATTAAGAATTGCCTATATAATGTTATAAATTGCATTTTAAACCAATTATTAATGCTGCAATATTTTAAGTTATGGATTTATTATATTTCTTTGTAGAAAATCTTGTCCTTTTCTTTTTCCAGTTTTAACAACTAGTTCTTTACTTTTCCATGTTTAAGCTTAACCATATTACGTTTCATGCTCGCATTTTTCAATTTTAATCCATAGTTTTTCCAGGCATCCAATAAATTCACTTGTTCTTTGTTTAATTTCACTCTTAATTTTTTTTTGCTCCCATTAACATAACTTACACATATGTAATAACAATGCACGGCACTCGTCTGCTTTCAAAAAAATATTCCCATTTATCTCCCTTTCATGCTTTCATTCTTTCATACTCTCCGTTTCACTTGTTACTTCTCTTTTTGCGAGAGCGGTGAATTGGTAGCAACGGTAGTCATTCAACCGACATAGTTGCTATAAAAACCAGTCATAAAAAACGGCGATCACCTCCTTACGCGTTTTTCGATTTTGAACACCAGTAAATACATCATAACTTTTGTTTTACTGAACGAAAATTGAAAATTCTTTTTCACAACATAGCTGAGATGGTGACCACTAAATTGTAATAATTGTTTGAAATTTGGGCGAAAAATGACTGAGCAGTGAAGCTTAAAAGCAGTTCTAAATGACTAAAACTCCCACTTAACAATATATTAAAACACTATCGTGTTTGAATGACACGTCATATTTCATGTTGACCCATAATGAGCAGTATAGCTGTACCGCCGGTCGAATGATGCAAACCCAGAACCTAAATCAATCGCAACGAATCTTTTTTTAAACCCTAAGCCGTTGCTACGATTACAATTCAAATGTAAGAAACATATTCAGGTACTTTATTTATAAACACATTAGGGTACATTTATATTATTTTTACTTGACAGAACTTAAATTAATACTAGATACTGTACTGTCGTGTCTAAGTAGAGTTGTTTTTTAGAACGACTTGGCATGAGGATACTTTTTCGTATAAGTAAATATTGACCAAATATTCAAAGTAGTATAGTATCTGAAGCCTAAGTAAATGTTCCTGGGTATGGCGTTTTTTACACTGGCTCATGTTATATATATATATATATATATATATATATATTAGGTTGTCCGGAAAATAATGGCCATTTCAGGAAGTCTGTTTTGAAATTGGATTTTATCATAGGATTTTTATTATATCTCAGGTAAACATCAACATGATTATTGATTTATATGTGCTCTTTAATAATTTCTTACGTTTTTCTTTCAGAAAACGTTTTATGAGCGAATGAGCCCATAATTTGGAATATGAGAAAAGAAGACTTACGATTACTTTTTCTGCATGAGTTTAAGCTTGGTAACAATGCTTCTCAAACAACTGCAAATATCAATAGGGCATGGGGAGAAGGCATCACAAGTGATAGAACAATACGAAGGTTGTTTCAGAAATTTCGTAGTGGTGATGAGAGCCCTAAAGATGAAGAAGGTAGAGGACGGCCATCTAATCTTTACAATGAAAATTTGAGAGCCATTGTTGAGCAAAACCCACGGCAAAGTGTCAGGGAAATGTCTCGGGAAATTGGTGTCAGCAGTTCAATAGTGTCGGACCATCTGAAGCAAATTGACAAGGTGAAAAGCTCGACAAATGGGTCCCAAATGAGCTCAATGAAAATCAACAAGCTCGACGTTTTGAAGTGTGTTCGGTGCTCTTTTTGCGAATCATTAATGATCCATTTCTTGACCGAATAGTCACCTGTGACGAAAAGTGAATCCTTTATGATAATCGGAAACGATCAGGTCAATGGCTTGATTGTGATGAACCACCCAAACATTTTCCAAAGCCAAAGTTTCACCAACAGAAGATTATGCTGACTGTTTGGTGGTGTGCAATTGGTGTTATTCATTACAGCTTTCTGGATGCTAATCGGAGCATCACGGCAGAGGTTTACTACAATCAACTCGAAGAAATGCATCACATTTACAAAAATTGAGACCTGCATTAGTGAATAGGCGTGGTCCAATACTGCTCCACGATAATGCGCGGCTTCATGTTGCGAGAATGACACTGCAGAAACTCACAGACTTGGGATACGAAACTTTACCACATCCTCTTTATTCTCCAGATCTTTCAACCACGGGCTACCATTTTTTCAAGCATTTAGCCGTTTTTTTAAGCAACAAAACTTTCAGATCTAATGCAGAGGTTGAATCTTTTTTCAAAGATTTCTTAGCATCTAAGCCAAAGAATTTTTATCAACGAGGCATAAATGATCTAGTTGATAGATGGCAAAAATGCATGGTTGTTCAAGGATCATACTTTGACTAATTTCAATGTCTAGTGTCACCTATTTGATTAATAAATCCTTTTTCTCTAAAATTGGCCATTATTTTCCGGACAATCTTATATATATATATATATATATATATATATATATATATATATATATATATATATATATTTATATAAATATATATATATATGTGTTTATTCATATGTATATGTTTATATATACACATGTATGTATATGGTTATATATATACATATATGTATATGGTTATATATATACATATATGTATATGTTTATATATGTACATATATGTATATATGTATATATACATATATGTATATGTTTATATATATATGAGTCTAAGTATATATATATATATATATATGAGTCTAAGTATATATTATATATGAGTCTAAGTATGTATATATATATATGAGTCGATATATATATATATATATATATATATATATATATATATATATGAGTCGATATATGTATGAGTCTAAGTAAATTTCGCTTGCTATGGCTTTTTTACACTGGCTCATTTTAAACATATATATATATATACATATATATATATATATATATATATATATATATATATATATATATATATATATATATACACGCTCCTAACTTATTTCATCACTCAACATTTGAGACGTTAAGGAGATTGTGATAATCGAATATCTATACCTCTATTATATAAATCTCACCTCACATATATGTATGTACGTATGAAGTGTTTATATGTCTGCCTAAACTTTCGACAGAGGCGACGGATTTTTACAAGATCAGTATCTTTTTAAGGCTCGACCCTTCGAACGAAAAAGATCGACAAGTTGGCTAAAAACATAAATTCCGTCATCCTCAACTGGGCGCTTTTCTACAGGGAGGGGTCGCTTTTTTCGCCGATATTTTCGAAAGTCATCCCCTCTTTTCGATTGACTTACCTTAATTTTAACCTACGTCACTTTCGGATTGGCGATGGGCGCAACAGCAAGGACGTCATGTTTTTTCGCGTTCTTTTCCTCCTTTGCGATACGTGTTCGAGCCTGCCTTCCTACTTCCACTTTAAAATTTTTTTTATTCTGAACACACATCTCCAAACACCCTGGCAACGCCGGGCACCTAGGCTAGTCTTATATAGAGATCAATGTTATCTCCATGAAGGGACACATTGATTTTTTAGAATTCGACTGAACGAAAACTATAACAAAACACATAGGTACATATATAATATTATGCATTAAGTTTCAGTATTTATTTGAATAAGGCTCAATACATGAGCTAGATGGAAGTATATAGACGCTAGAAGTAATTGTAAGAGAGAAATACCGATAGCTAAGACAGAATATACTGAAACCACCAGAAAACACATCGAAGCACAGAAATAAGGATCCCGTGATTTTTGGAAAATCTACAACAGTATAGTAAATAATGGGCAGTCAACGATTCCCCCACTATCAAACAGTCATGAAGTTACTTGTACAGCAACCGAGAAGGCTAACCTACTTGCAAGTCGGTTTGTCTCAAACTCCACATTGCACCCGGCACACAACTCCCTCCCTGACTTTCCTTTGCGAACAGACACCACACTAGATGACCTGAAAATCACCTCTTCTCAGGTTCTCAGGTACATGATATCATAAAAAAACTCGGACACCTCAAAAGCACGTGGACTCGATTTCATCCCGGCTATGCTATTAAAAATTCTCCGCTGAGGTTGATCCAGTTCTCTCTAAACTTTCCAACAAATGCCTTAACAAACCTTGCTTTCCTGACTGCTGGAAAACTGCTTCTGTGATAGCAGTTTGCAAGAATTCTGGCAAAAGAACTGACCCATTAAATTATCGCTCTATTAGCCTCCTTCTGCTTTTCGTCAAAATATTTGAGTCCTTTATTAACCAAGCTCTAGTCCATCACCTTACAGTTGCTAAACTCCTGACCGACAAATAATATGGATTTAGGCAAGCCCGTTCCACAGCAGATATCCTATCTGTAATCTCTGAACGTATATACCGTTCACTAGACAAAACAGGGGAGGGTAGAGCGGTAATCCTCGATATATTTAAGGCTTTTGACAGGGTATGGCACGATGGTCTTCTAACGAAAATTAGATCATATACTATCACTGGAAAAATGCATAATGTAATTAAATCCTTCTTAAGTAAGAGAAAGATCCAGGTTGTCATCGACGGTCGTACATCTAAACAATATGATATAAATGCGGGAGTACCCCAGGGGTCTATCCTTGGACCTTTATTATTCCTGATATTCATAAATGACCTCACTGATAAAATTGTTTCAGAGATGGGTATATTTGCTGATGACACCACTCTCTATAACAGGCACGACGGGACAACAAATGAACACATATGTAAGGAAATGGCAGAAACACTAGAAGATGACCTCAAATCTGTAGTGAAGGCTGCCAAGACTAAGTTTCTTTCCTTTAATAATTATAAGAAAACTTCTCTACCACCAATAGCAATGGCCAAGAACACATTACCCGAAAGTACTTTCTTTAAACTCCTCGATCTAACATTTACACGGAACATGAAATGGAATAGATACATTGAGCACATTGCCAAGGCTGCTGCGAAGAAGGTGGGTTCTCTCCACCGTGCTAGAAAATTATTAACGCCTGAAAGTATCCTTTCCCATGTATGAAGTACTGTTGTCACATTTGGCTTGCTGCATTTGCTGCTTGTCTCACACTCCTTGGCAGGGTTCAAAAGTAAGTTGCCAACCTAATAGGTCCTGAACTATCATCTAGGCTTAAGCTCCTGTCCCATCGACGAAATGTTGCATCCCTCTGCCTGTTCTACAAGTATTTTAATGGTGAATGCTCTGATGAACTACAAGCACTTGTACCTCCTCGACGTGAATATTCCAGATAGACTCGACAAACTGCTTATCCCCACCACTTCAGAATAGAGATTCTAGATGTAAGAAGGCCTTCTACTCCAATAATCTCTTCCCCAGAACTGCTAAACTTTTGAACTCCCTTCAGGGATTCTAGATGTAAGAAGGCCTTCTGCTCCAATAATCTCTTCCCCAGAACTGCTAAACTTGTGAACTCCCTTCAGGGATTCTAGATGTAAGAAGGCCTGCTCCAATAATCTCTTCCCCAGAACTGCTAAACTTGTGAACTCCCTTCAGAGATTCTAGATGTAAGAAGGCCTTCTGCTCCAATAATCTCTTCCCCAGAACTGCTAAACTTGTGAACTCCCTTTCAGGGATTCTAGATGTAAGAAGGCCTTCTGCTCCAATAATCTCTTCCCCAGAACTGCTAAACTTTTGAACTCCCTTCAGGGATTCTAGATGTAAGAAGGCCTTCTGCTCCAATAATCTCTTCCCCAGAACTGCTAAACTTGTGAACTCCCTTCAGGGATTCTAGATGTAAGAAGGCCTTCTGCTCCAATAATCTCTTCCCCAGAACTGCTAAACTTTTGAACTCCCTTCAGGGATTCTAGATGTAAGAAGGCCTTCTGCTCCAATAATCACTTCCCCAGAACTGCTAAACTTGTGAACTCCCTTCAGGGATTCTAGATGTAAGAAGGCCTTCTGCTCCAATAATCTCTTCCCCAGAACTGCTAAACTTTTGAACTCCCTTCAGAGATTCTAGATGTAAGAAGGCCTTCTGCTCCAATAATCTCTTCCCCAGAACTTCTAAACTTGTGAACTCCCTTCAGGGATTCTGCTTTCTCAACTGTACTGACATGCAGAAGTTCAAGTGTAATGTGAACAGACATCTTGCTACTTATCTCTCTTCATAATACTCCTGCAACTTATGTCCCCGATAGTAGTCCCATACTTCAAAGTGGCACTGTGGCTTGGTTGGGGTAAAAATTGAATAATAAAAAAGATAATATATAGCAATCAAGCTACATAGATTATTTCGGATTTATCCATGTAGGGCATCCTCGTCTTAATTTTAACCTAAAGATTCTGTACAAGAAAGGTGTGCGGAAGATTCTTCGAAGCTTAATAGACTGAATATATATATATATATATATATATATATATATATATATGAAATAAGAATTACAGTTCAGTTTACCAAAATGATCCAAGATGGCAAAACTAAAGTATATTATAAATATTAAAGAATTAATATTTATAAAGTAATCGCAACCAGATGTAAAAGTTCGATAAAACCAAATAGGAGATAGAGCTTATAATAAGAACAAGTAGTTAATAAAACGTGTTAAAAACACTTTGAAAAAGAGTTAAAAACATATTAAATGTAAAAAAGGAAACACTAAATAAATGAATAGTCCTTAATCCGCGGAGTTTCGAAGAAATAATTTCCTTCCTATCAGAGGGTAGGATTTAGCTAAATGCGGGATCGGATTTTGCTTGGAAAAGTATTAAATGAAACTACATGTAAGTCAAAGACCTTACCTGATAACAAAACGTAAAGCAGAGGGAATATGCTGAAGAAAAAGGTGATTACACGTGAATGAATAGTCTGGTAAGGGGTAAAATTTCCAATTACGGTAAAATCCAAAGATGCAGAATTCAAGAAAGTTAAAATTCCATTCGCACAAGTAAAATCCAAGGGAACCGCGTAATTGGAAGATGATCCAAAGTGATCCAAAAGGCAGACATTCGTGGAATAATTCACAAATAGGTACAAGGAAATGGGAAATAATTCCAATATATTACTAAAAGAAAGATAAAATGTGCGTAAAAAGGAAATGGAACAAATATATAGATAGACTGTCAAGGCAAGATTCAAGATTAAGGACTACCCATTTATTTAGTGTTTCCTTTTTAAAATATATGTTTTTAACTTTTTTCCAAAGTGTTTTTAACATTTTTTATTAACTACATGTTCTTATATATATAAATATATATATATATATGTATATATATATATACTGTACTATAATATACTATATATATACTATATATGCTATACTATATATATATATACAATACAATATATATATTGTACTATATATATACTATACTATATATATTATATACTATATATATACTATATATATATACTATACTATATATATACTATACTATATATATACTATACTATACTATATACATACTATATATATTATATATATATATTATACTATATATATACTCTACTATATATATACTATATATATATTATACTATATATATTATATATATATAATATATATATGTATATTATATATATATATATATATATATATATTCATTCTTCAGAATAAAATTCTTTAACAATCAACTGGTATCGAAACCTGTGATTTAAAAAAAAAATAATTCCGGACCCATTATATAAACAAAGAAAATTGCTACAGGAAAATGCTTACTTCGGGCCATTTGCTATCAAAGACATTATTTCGGATCTCATCATCCAATTTGGATGTGAATTTTTATATCCTGTTCATTAACTTCCCTTATTCTATGACATTTAAATACTTAAACAACTTGTAATTGTAATTTTTCATGTCTCATTTACTTTAGCAAATAAATTTGCTAATATTTTCTCCTCTGAAGAGATGGTAGACATCGAAATCCTATATGATAAGGTGTTATAATATTTCTAATGTATTCTTTGTCTTACATAGAATAATAAAAAAATCTTTTCACGTCATAATTTTTAAATTCATTGGATGACTAAAATGTGATATATATATATATATATATATATATATATATATATATATATATATATATATATATAGTGGCCCCTTTATATACAGGCTACTCTGTTTACGGGATATTCGAGAAACGAGATGTCTTGCGTGGCCTATATTCGAGAGAAAATACAAGTTAGGATAGATTCACCGTGCTCCAGCTACGTATATATATATATATATATATATATATATATATGTGTGTGTGTGTGTGTGTGTGTGTGTGTATGTGTGTGTGTGACTGTAAGTCTATATGTGTATATGAGTGTATATTTGTGTTTAGATGTGCATTTAAGTTTTATTTTTAAATATTTTCTGCTACTTCTACGCTGACATTTGCAGAAAAATATTTCCAAATTAATATCGCACCTGTCATCTCTTCACGTCCCTATTAACTTGTCAAATATAGTTCATTTTAGAATAGTTATATTTATTTATTTTGTAAATTTAAATTGAATAGAATAAATGTCGTACTTTCTCAAGACATTCTAGTTTTCCCGGCGTAAAATATTAAGAAAAAAAATCTTATTGATGAATTTTATATAGATATATTTATTTTTAATGTTTTTGTTATGGAATTTTCATTAGTTTAACACCTTAGCATGCCGATATGAGACAAGCAATGCCATACACACAGACACACAGACACACACACACACACACATATATATATATGTGTGTGTGTATGCTTAATTGTATATATATATATATATATATATTCTTAATTGCTATATATATTTTATAACTTTATATATATATATGTTTGTTTGTGTATAAACACACACAGATACATACACATATATATATAATTATTTCCACATTAAAATAATGCCGCAGCTCAGATAATGCATGAAAGCCAACAAAGCAGAAGTTCAGGACTCGAGTTCCACGCTTATTTGCGCTCATCAACTGAACACATCATAACTCAGAAATGTTGGATGACATCGCCCTTGCAAGTAATAAAATCCTTCTTGTGAGACACCGGTTTGTGTCTCTAGGTCTGGTGTTGACTACACTCCTTGCTTGAGAAGATTTACGTACATTCTATAGTCGAATTTCGCCGCGTTTTTTTTGGAACTTTGTTAGCTAATCGACTTTTTGTGAATTGCGCTTCGAGCATGTGGCAAGGTGCTCGCCTCGTATGCAAGAGATTCGAGTTTCGAATCCAGAGTTCAGATGTCGAAACTCGAGTCTTGAACTTTCGGTTTGTTGGCTTTCATAGATTATGTGAGCTGTGGCGTTGTTTGAATATGGAAATAATTATATTATCTCTCACATTCTTAAAAGTATAATATATATATATATATGTATATATATATATATATATATATATATATATATAATTATTCAGAATAATGAAATACAATAAATCAACTGGTGTGCAAATCCAGTGATTATCGGTCTTACAAAATGTTATTGGATGTAATATTTTATATAACACTATCCCAGCTAAATAAAATTGCTCAATATCCTAGATAGAGCAAATAAATCATAATTTAGGAATTTCTGATTTGGAAAAGTTAAATTTCAAATATAGAAATTTTATTGTGTGTAAGACAAAGAATACAGTATAGTAAAATATATTTCCATAACCCATGAGTTTTCGATATTTATACATCTCTTCGGATGAAAAATATTAGCAAATATTATAAAAGGTTTGCACCTAATTTGCTAAACGTAATAAACATAGAAAATTAAATTAAATGTTTTTAAAGTGTTTAAATCATTTTAGCTGCATAGAATAAAAGAAAATGAAGATGCAATATTTCGTCGATGAGACAGAAGTTGAAGCTTAGATGATAGTTCAGGACGAATCGGGTAGGCGACTCTCTTTTGAAATCTTGAGGTGAGACACTAATAGCATAGGCGCCAGCCCAAATGTAACAACAATACTCCATACATGAGCGAATACTGGCCTTATAGAGGCACAGGGTACTTTCAGACGTAAGCAGCTTTCTAGCACGGTAGAGAGAGCCTAGTTGTGGTTTGGTTGCTTTTTTTACGGCATATCAACCCTTTTCAGGTTATTTAATGCCGAATTCAGTTATTCGGAAGAAAAAAAAAATAATAGATATTTTTTCACGTCGGTTTCCATTTAATCCATAATTAGGACCCTCACAGATACTACCACTTTGGGTCAGAGTGGACCTGGGAGCAATGACAATTAAAGGGTGGCTCCACACTCGCCAAAGCCCGAAAGCTGGGGCCTCAGCATCGGATAAAGTTTAAGGTCATATCCAGGACCGGAGAGAGCCTACCTTCCTTGCAGCAGTTCCAACTTATGTCCCCTATGAACGTTAAGTCGAAGCGTTTAAAAAAACAACTTGTCAGGTAAAGTATCTTTAGCCATTGCTATTGGTCATTGAGGTTTCTTGTAATGATTGAAGGAAACAAACTTAATCTTGGCATATATATTATTTAATTGGAATTCATTATTGAGATGAGTATTATTTATTAATTTTATTTATTGCGAACTATTATCCTTATCTTTCTTTAGTTGTTGTATTACGACGTTTCGGTCAACTATTCCTCTGGCCTTCGTCAGGTGGTAACTGCAACGGGATAGAGAGAGCCTACCTTCCTTGCAGCGGTCCTGCAATTCGGTGCTCGTGGTGCAGTGGATACATATGTTGAATCTCTTCGGTTCCAGGTGAGAATTGTCTGAAGGTAGCGATTTCAATCTTACCCAAAGCCGGCCAGAGGCTTACTTGGCCAAAAACTTAGTGAATCAACAACAGCTATGGATGGCAGTAATTGCTGAAAATGCAGTTAGAAGATTCAGAGTTCCCGTCGCGGTTACCAGAGGAATAGTTGGCCGAAACGTCGTAAAACAACAATTAAGAAAGATGAGGATAATAATCTGCAATAAATAAATTAATTTATTAGTTTGGGCAATATTGAATGTGACTATTAATTTATGTCCCCTTTCCATTACAGATAGGAGGTCTTGCAGGTTTTGTGAATACTTTCAAGAGATTAGATAGGCCTACAAAACTTAATACACTTGGTTTTTATCTGTTCAGGTACTCCCTTATATTAGAAGGATGATTAAAGTTGATTAAAGTCTTTCTTCAAGTTCACCAGGATCAAGAAAGGACCTTAACACGCTTCGGTACTTATGCAGAACACGAACCGCGCTGGAAGAACGGTGTTATGTAGAAATCCATTCTTTACTGTTCTGTATTTTTATCGGTAATAAACTAATGCACCGCAAAAATTGGATCCAACTTGAAAAATTTAATCAAAAAAAAATGTAGGATATAACGGGCCAACTTACCAGAGTATAGCTGCTCGGGGGGGGGGAGAAGGTGACGATGTTCTTCTAATTTCCAAAACGAACGATTGCTTTCTAGCTATGCTAACAGATGACAGTTCTTTTATTTCTTTTTTATGGCGGCTTCAAATAACCAAAAGTTTTAGACGAATCAGAAAAAAAGCTTAATTATTCTATTTTTTTTTATTCTTTAATGTTTATTATCATTCATATATTGATACATTTTCATTTTTAGTTCATATTTAATAAAAATATCAGAAATACAACACCACAGTCTTACCTACTTTCACGCACTCTGTTGCTAGTTGTGTGCGTAAATATATTGATCAGGAAATGTAATGCCGTATTATTTTATTATTCTTCGTAGTGTGTGTACAAATCTGAGACCCAGGAAACGCTATGCTTCGTTTTGTTTTCTAAACTTAATCAGAACCTCCGTTCAATCGACTCTGTCACACAAGGAAGAAACCTTGCTAAAATAATTATGTATCTCTTGCAGGCAGATTTATTGTTATTATTGCGACAACAATTCAGTTCAGTTGTTTGCATTCGTACAATGTGTCGAATAGTACCCCGCGTGATCAATGAGCCCCCCGAGACATGATAGTTATTGCAACGTATATCTTTGGCTGTTGTTCGCGTAAATATGCTCGATGTCCTAGCAGTCCTAAGGGTTTTGAATAAAACAAATTTGACAGCGAACAAGGTTTATAATATGCTTTCTCCTGTTTCCTATCTGCAAGTCAACAAAGTCTATTACCTTACACCTCCACACGAGGATAAAGTTAGGTGCGAGGTCAAGTTTTTACTCAGCTTCGAGAAAAACAAGTGGGGATAATATCCAAGATGAAAACAATATTTGCGTATTAATTTTTTATGGACAGTTATCCTCATCTTTATAGTTGCTGCTGTTTTCACCACGTTTCTGCCAACTTATCCCCTGACCTTCTTCAGGTGGTTAACCGCAACAGGATAAAAATTCTGGGGCTTCTAACAATATACCCAGTAATCACTGCCTCCCTTCGTTGTTGTTTCACAACGTATTTGGCAAAGTAATCCTATGGCCTTCTTTGAGTAGGATTGAGAGAGCTATCTTCAGACAATGCTCACCTGGAACCGTAGATAACCAACGCCTCTATCCATTGCGCCATGGGTCCGAAGGGCGATCAAGGTTGGATTTTATGGTTTTATAATATGAACTGTGTTCTTATCTGGTTTTCTGTAGTCCGCACAAAAATGAATACTAAAATTATGAAACTTCATCCTAAGGGATTAAGAAAATAAATAAATTAAAATAAAATTATATAAAATGAAAACAATGGTTCACATAATTTAAATAGTACACATAATTAGAAACTGTAATTGGCGGGTCGACGAGACTATGTGCTCATAGCTAAGTGTAGACATACTGCTATTCCCAAATGTTTACTCATCTAGGACTAAACAGGCTGAACGTCACTGAGACGGAGAGAAGAGTTTTTTGCCTATATGAATACACTGATAACCTCTGTTTATTTCGGCCGGTGCCGCTTGCATTGACATGTTACAGTGTGTGTAAATGAGAAAAAGTATGTTAAATGTGTG
>NC_136513.1:81277204-81339704 GCF_053919585.1 Euprymna scolopes | reverse complement strand
TACTAATTTCGACAATAATTTTTCATTATTTAAACTCACCATATCGCACATCTTACTAAAATAAAAACTTTGATGGATTGTCTAAGCTGATTATTTCATTACAAACACACAAATCAATTAACTCATATTTCATAAATTTTCGTAATTCTTGCATATGTTACTAATTTCGACAATCATTTTTTATAATTTAAACCAACATTATCGTCCAACCTTACTAAAATAATAACTTTTATTTATTTGCTGGGCTGCTTATTTCATTACAAACACACCTATCAATGAACCTCAATTTCATCATTTTTCATAATTCTTGGGTATGCTACTAATTTCGACAATCATTTTTCATAATTAATGCTCACATTATTGCCCCCTCCTTTGTAAAATAATAACTTTGATATATGGTCTTGGCTTATTATTTCATTACAAACACACTAATGCATGAAATAACATAATTTTTCATAATTCTTGGATATGTTACTTATCTCGACGATCATTTTTCATAATTTTAACCCACATTTTCGCACCTCCCCTTTTACTAAATAACAACTTTGACTTATTGTTTAAGCTGATTATTTTATTATAAACACACCAATCAATTAAACAATTAATCCTTTTTCGTAATTCTTGTATGTATTACTAATTTCGACAATAATTTTTCATAATTTAAGCCCTTCTTATCGCCTCCCCCTAACTTATATAACTTTGATATATTGTCTTAGCTGATTATTTCATTACAAACACACCAATCAATTAAATCACATTTCATCATTTTTCGTAATTCTTGGATATGTTACTAATTTCGACGATAATTTTTTATAATTTAAATCATCCTCATCGCCCTCTCTTACTAAAAATAACTTGGATATATTGTCTGGTCTGATTATTTCATTACAAACACACTAATGCATTAAATAACATATCATCATTTTTCATAGTTCTTCGATATGTTACTATTTTTTACAATAATTTTTCATGGTTTAAACCATCCTTATCGCCCTCTCTTACTAACATAATAACTTTGATATATTGTATAGGCTGATTATTTTATTATAAACACACCAATCAATTAACTCACATCTCTGCATGTTTCGTAATTGTTGGAAATGTTACTTCTTTTGACAATAATATTTTATAATTTAAACACACCTTATCGCCCTCTCTTACTAAAATAATAATTTTGATATATTTCCTGGGCTGATTATTTCATTGAAAACACGCCAATCAACTCACATTTAATCATTTTTCATAATTCTTGGATATGTTACTGATTTCGACAATAATATTTCATAAGTTTAACGTACCTTATAGTCTAACCCTTACTAAAATAATAACTTTTATATATTACCTGGGCTGATTATTTAATTACAAACACACCGATCAATTGACTCACATGTCATAATTTTTCATAATTCTTGGATATGTTACTAATTTCGACAATTATTTTTATAATTAAAAACCCACATTATGCCCCTCTCCTATTTATATAATATCTTTGATATATTGTCTGGGCTTATTATTTCATTACAAACACACCAATCAATTAACTCGCATTTCATAATTTTTCATAATTCTTGGATATGTTACTAATTTCAACAATAATTTTCATAACTTTAACCCACTACGTCGCTCCCCCTTACTTTAATAATAGCATTGATATATTGTCTGGGCTAATTATTTCATTACAAACAAATCAATCAATCCCGAGTATTCTCACAGTATATATGTTCCACCTATCTTATCCAATCCCGAGTGATGCAGCGCATTCTGCTAAGGAGTAGATAGGCTCTGTCTATCACCGGCTTCCATACTCCTTCTTTGCCTATTAGTCAGGCACAGAGACACTATCACAAGTGAATCGACAAAACACTTAGTAGTAGATCTTGTTTCTTGTCTAAGGCATTGAATGCCGGTCCCCCACTCCCGACACATCCCACCCCTCATAACTGGGCACTTGGGAGTGCTTGAGTACCACGCATGCATGTGCAATTAGATTGGGGTGATCTTCTTCTGATGGGCTGAGAGTACCGGATTGACAGTTCCTGGCTGCTGTTTCCTACAGGTAGTGCCATGTCGTGCATGGAAAGGGACACTGCACTCATCCCCGATGGGCTTTCCCGAGGCCACAGTCCTAGTTAAAGAAAGGTCACCAAATGGTCTACTTGTGTTGCATGTCTGTTGCCCTGCATAACCTCTTGTTCAGCTCCCCCTCACCTAAGTGAAACTCTTTAAAAACATGACAGTACAATCAAAAAATACTCCAGTAGTTTCTTCCCCGGAACTGCTAGACTCTGGAATTCCATTCATAGTGCCTGCTTCCCCAACTGTACTGACATGCAGAAGTTCAAGTGCAACGTGAACCGACATCTTGCTGCCCAAATCCCAACATAGTGCCCCAGTAGTTGCTGGCCCTGATAGTAGCCCCCTACACGAAAGTGGCAATGCGCCTTGTTTGGGGTGAAAATGCAATTAAAATTAAATTAAATTTTTCACCTATCTCATTTAATCCCGAGCGACACTGGGTATTCTGCTACTATATGTTTTCCACTTATCTCATTCAATACTGGGCGACACTTTCTGCTAGTATATATTTGCACTTATCTCATTCAATCCCGGGACTGACTTCATGTCCGCCACTCGACTGTTAAATATATATGTGAAATAAAGTAATGTTTTAATCGTTAACTGTTTCAACCATTTCCGGAACTGACTTTATATTCCCAACCCACTGCTAAAAATATACATGAAATAATGTAAGGTCGAAATAGTAAACTGTTTCAGACATTTCCGGGACTGACTTCATATCCCCCAGCCCACTGTTCAAAATATACATGAAATAGAGTAATGTTTAAATCGTAAACTTTTTCAGCCATTTCCGGGACAGACTTCTTATCTCCCATCCTACCGTTAAAAATATACATTAAATAAAGTAATGTCAAAAACGTAAATGGCTGCAGCCATTTCCGGGACCGACATCAATTCCCCAACCCACTGTTAAAAATACACATTAAATAAAGTAATGTTTAATGTGTCAACGATTTCACCCATTTCTGGGACTGATTTCATATTCCCCATTCAACTGTTATGCATGAAATAAAGTAATGTTTAAATCGTAAACGGTTTAAGTAATTTCAGGGACTGACTTCATATCCCCCACCTCACTGTTTAAAATATACTTGAGATAAAGTAATATTTAAATCATAAACTGTTTCAGCAGCTTTTCGAAATTAATACATAAAAACATTGACACGGGTAAGTATTAGGCAACCATTGCTTCAACATGAATTTCTGAGTGTAGTATCAGTCTCAGCATTCCAGTGACTTAAATCCCACTTAAATCCCCCCTTTTTTTGCTCTTGTTTAATGGAGGAGAATTCTTCATTACTGATAATTTTTTTATTTTTGTTATTGACCAGAGTGCCCCTTTTAGGTAGCTGGTTTCCCCAAAAGTTTTAAACCGACATCATGTTCAACTCCGCCCTTGTGGGGAGGCAAGTAAACAAAAAAAAATAATCAGAACGGACATTTTCCAGGGCATTTTATAATTAATCAGAAGGGACATTTCCAGAGCATTTTGTAATTAAATCAGGAATTACTTTTTCCAGTTACTTTTTTTTAATATGTTACATTAAGCATAGTACATATTCACAATGCCTCCCAACGGGACAGATTTAGACACCAGGGTCATTTTTTAACGTGGAGAAACAATTGTCTTTGTCGTAAAGGATTTCTTCTCCACTGAGAGAGAAGAAGACATTGAAATGTAGCATCTGAAGAATAGATACTACACTTTGATCTTAGCCAAAAGGCCAAGAAAGACAGATCATTTTATTAGCTTTGCCTCAACAGTGACACCAATTTTTTTTGCTTGTTTGTTTTATTAAGAATTGGAATATTCCACTTTCCTTTTACGGGGTTACAAGATTTATTTGAAATATTCCATTCTCCTTTTTTTATGGATGCACAGCATAATAACGATATTAATATAAAGATAAGAAATGGAATTCCATAACAATTAAACGACCCGGATGTAAGCGTGACACACAAAAGAACCCATACGCTATCGTATTAATATATAGATAATAATAATAATAATAATAATAATAATAATAATAATAATAATAATAATAATAATAGCAGCAGCAGTATCTTTATAAAACATAGACAACACATATGAATTCAATATGGCCACACTACTAGTCAATCCGTGCTGTACGTTTTACGGATCGTTATAGTCGACTTTATTCATTATTTTAACTTCCTATAATAATTCCTAGGAAAGTCACCACCCCAAATAAGTGATATTTACAGGTGTGAGTACGGTATTTAATCACTCATTATGATTTCCTCTTTGCTAAATGCAACCGGGAACTTTTGTATATTTGCCACATTTATTTTCACCATCACGCCACCCCCGTTTACTTTCTTTTTTCTGTATATTTAACATTTGTTATATGAGTTACCCTGCGTAAAATAGAGACCGTTCTCTTCACACTTCACTATTACGTTCGGGTAAATCTGATTGGTCGTTCAGATACATTTTTCGAATTAAAGGAAAATATCGGATTACAAAAATTTCGAACAGTTACAAAACACTATCTAAAATAAACTAAACAACAAAACGCCACACACTAGTATATTGTGTGTGAATGACTGTCACCCGAGGAGGAAGCCTCTTCTGAAGGCAATAGACAAGAAGACCCGCCAACAGTTTGCTGAAGACATGTCAACAAAGCCATGTCTTATGGTCTGATGAGACGAAATTTAATTTATTTCATTCTGATGGGCTTTAGCATGCGTGGCGGCGACTAGGTAAGGAGTACAACGAAAGTGTGTCATACCTACAGTCAATCATGGTGGTGGGAATTTCATGGTCTGGGGCTGCATGAGTGCTGCAGGTATTGGAGAGTTACATTTCATTGAGGGAAACATGAACTACAACATGTGCTGTCAAATACTGCAGCAGAGTATTTTTTTTTTTTTTTTTTTTTTTTTTATTCAATTTTCACCCCAAACAAGGCACAGTGCCACTTTGAAGCAGGGGGCTACTATTAGGGAATTAATTAGCGGGGTCATTATGAAGGGAGAAGAGTAGAAAGATGTTTGTTAACATTACACTTGAACTTCTGCATATCATTGCAGTTGGGAAAGCAGAATCCCGGAAGGGAGTTCCAAAGACCCGCAGTTCTGGGGAAGAAACTATTGGAGTAAAAGGCTTTCTTGCACCTAGGGATCTCCACTGTAAAGGGATGAGACTTAGTAGCTTGTCGGGTTTGTCGGGGGTAGTTACGTCGGGGAGGTACAAGTGTTTGCAGTTCGTCAGAGCATTCACCATTAAAGTATTTGTAGAACAGGCAGAGGGATGCAACATCTCGTCGATGGGACAGAGGTTGAAGCCCAGATGACAGTTCAGGACCTATCAGGTTTGCGACTCTTTTTTGAACCCTGTCCAGGAGCGAGAGACAAGCAGCAGATGCACCAGCCCAGATGTGACAACAGTACTCCATACATGGGCGAATGGTTGCCTTATAGAGGTATAGGATACTGGCAGGCGTAAGTAGTTTTCTAGCACGGTAGAGGGAGCCAACCTTCCTTGCAGCAGCCTTGGCAATGCTCTCAATGTATCTATTCCAGTTCATATTCCCTGTAAACGTTAGGCCGAGGAGTTTAAAAGAAGTACTTTCAGGCAATGTGTTCTTGGCCATTGCTATTGGTGGTAGAGAAGGTTTCTTGTAGTTATTGAAGGAAACAAGCTTAGTCTTAGCAGCATTGAATGAGACCAACCATTTTTGTCCCCATTCCACTACGGATTGGAGGTCATCCTCTAGTGTTTCTGCCATTTTCTTGGATATGTGTTCATTTGTTTTCCCCTCATATCTGTTATAGAGAGTGGTGTCATCGGCAAATATACCCATCTCCGAAACAATATTATCAGGGAGGTCGTTTATGAATATCAGGAACAATAGAGGTCCAAGGATAGACCCCTGAGGCACTCCCGCATTTATGTCATATTGTTTGGATGTACGTCCGTCGAGGACAACTTTGATTTTTCTATTACTTAAGAAGGATTTAATTACGTTATGAATTCTTCCAGTGATTCCATATGATCTAATTTTCCTTAGAAGACCATCGTGCCATACCCTGTCAAAAGCCTTAGATATATCAAGGGCCACCGCTCTACCCTCCCCTGTTTTATCCAATGAACGGTATATACGTTCAGAAACTACAGTTAAGATATCTGCTGTTGAACGGGCTTGCCTGAATCCATATTGTTTGTCAGTCAAGAGTTTAGCAGCTGTTAGGTGCTGGACTAGGGCTTTATTAACTAAGGACTCAAATATTTTGGCGAAAAGCGGGAGGAGGCTAATGGGGCGATAATTGAGTATGATCCCTTCCCTCCAGAAACTGGGTCGCAGAGAAGTGTTTCAGCATGACAATGATTGAAAGCACACATCCAAGACAACACTACTCTACTGAAGAGGCGGGGGTAAAGGTGATGGACTGGTCAAGCATGTCTCCAAACTTGAATCCAATAGAACATCTTTGGGGCATTCTCAAGCAGAAGGTGGAGGTGCGCAAAGTCTCAAATATCAACCAGCTTTGCGACGTCGTAATTGAAAAGTTGAAGAGCATTTCAGAGGCTACATGTAAAGCTCCATACCCAGGAGAGTAAAGGCAGTTTTGGATAATGATGGTGGCCACACAAAATATTAAGAGTTGACATGTTGTATGTCAATATTGAAAACTTTTCGTAAGGAGTGTACTCATTTTTGTTGCCAGGGATTTGGCTTTTAATGGTTATATTTTAAGTTATTTTGAGGGGGAAATAAATTAAATCTATTATATATGCTGCAGACAGACTACTTTTCACTGTGTCAAAAAATTATATTTTAAGTGTTTTCCCATGAAGAGATATACTAAATGTGAGAGGTGTACTCACTTTTGTGATACACTGGATATCTCTGTGCACTTGATCGTGCTCCGATATAAAAATCGTATATGCAAAATAAGATAAAAAAATAACTGCTTACGTATTTACATTTTTCCACTTAGAAAAATGTTTCATTGTGAACACAAGTTGTCTACACTTTATAAATCAGTAGTCTGACATAAAAAATATAACATCTAATAAGCTTTGAATCTGATAAATTTTCTCTTTCGTCTCTATAGCTTTAAAGACAAAATAAATTTTAAATACAGACACAACAATGGAGACATTTTTATTCAATGCTAAAATTGGATGATGCTCGCATTTTTTTAACAAAGTTTTTTAGCAACATCTGAGTTTAGACATACATAAATAAATAAAAGTTTGATTTTTGTTATGTTGCAGCTGACGAGATGCTGATGTGATTGGCGGGATGGGCGTGTTTTCTTTTTGCTTTTTTTGTTAATTATCGACACGTCGCTATAGATTATAGACGACTGAACATATGAGTTCGAATTGCTTGAGGCAACTTTCAGAGTGAATCAGTCTGAAATCTCGTTAAACATGAATCTGGAGACGTATACTTTATCGTATTAAGAACTTGTGTTCCGGAAAACAATATAAAATTACTACGCACGTTTATGCTTGATTCAAAAGGGGAAAATGTGTCTAAAATGTTCAGCTTCAAATAAAAAAAAAACAACATCAAATTAGAAATTAAGGTTTGGGAAAATTTTAACTTAAAGAATTTACTTAATATAAAAATACAAATTAAAAATGCATAGTTTTAGATTAATTAAAATAAATTTAAAGTAAATACTAAATTCTAAACTGAAAGATACTTGCTTGAATTTTTAAAAGGTCGAGTAAAAACGACAAAGCTAAGTATTAAAAAGAATCGACTAAAACTAGAAGTGCACACTTTCAAAAATACAAAACTAAAAACTAAAATTAAAGATAACATCTTTACATTAAAAACATTGTATTCCATAAAATTTCTAAAAGTTAAATTGGAAAACCAAAATATTAAATATTATCGACTTAGAATAAAAATTGCTCGATTTTAAATAAACATCTTTTCAAGAGAAATTAATGAAAAGCTAAACTTACACCTAAAACGCGTAAGTTAATTTGTTAGAAATTAAAAATTAAAAATTATTGAAAATAAAAAATTATTGAAAATAAAAAATTATTGAAAATTACAAATTATTGAAAATTACAAATTATTGAAAATTAAAAATTAAAAATTACAAATTATTGAAAATTAAAAATTAAAAATTATTGAAAATGAAAAATACTTCAAATCCAAAATGTTGTAAATCTGTGAATAAATATATATCTAGTTGATTTTGTCATGTGAGTTTGATTAAACCACTGACAAGTACCATCCGTTAGGTCTTTTATATGACTCGATTGTGAATTTAACCTCGGTCCCCCACCCCATAAAAGAACACTCTTACTATTCTGTCAAATAGGCCTCTTCATAATCTAAGCGAAGTTTAATTATGATTTAACGAGCCGCATTTAGTTTAGTAAATCTACCTAAAAACTACGATAATAAAGCCAAAAATCAAAAGAAACATGTGTCCACCAAATACTGTCAAAATTTCAACTGCAACTGCAAAGAAGGTGGGCTCCCTCTACTATGCTAGAAAATTACTTACGCAAGAGAGTGTTCTATATCTTTACAAAGCCGCAATTAGACTATGCTTGGAACATCTGGGCTTGTGTATCTACCTCTAAACATCAGTTAAATACATATATAGAACTTAAAATTTACATGTAAAAAATTTATAACACAAAATTTCTGCAAGTTTAACTTTAAATGAAAAAGTTAAATATTAAAAATGATCGACTTCGAATTTAAATCGCTAAACTTTAAATAAACATATTTTCCAAACAAATTACAAAAGCTAAACTTAGACCTAAACCGCGTAAGTTAATTTGTTATAAGCTAAAAAGATAAAAATTAAAATTATTGAAATTCAAAAACACTCCACTTCAAATAAAAAATCTAAAGCTGTAAATTACTATATATCTAATTGATTTTTTTCATGTGTGTTTGATTAAACCACTACCAAGGCTGCTGCAAAGAATGTGGACTCCCTTTATAGTGGTAGAAAATTACTTACACCTAAGGGTATTCTATATTTTTACCAAACCTACAATTCGAACATGCTTGGAATATTGTTACAACATCTTGACTCGTGCATCTACGACTATCTCTTACTATTCGGCAAGGTATAAATGTTTCAAACGGAATAGGCCCGGCACCATCATCCAACATTCAACCTCTTTCTTATCGCCGAACTATTGCACCTCTATGCCTCTATTACAATTTTAATGGAATGTGCTCTGATGAACAAGTAGAACTTCTGCTCCCATGAAAAACAAGTTCACCCGAGGAGCAGCAAATCCTCACTTCTTCATTATTGAAAGCATTAGATGCCGAAACACTTTCTAATATAATAGTTTATTACCTTAAGCTAATACACTTTGAATTCCCTCGCTGGTTCTTGCTTCTATGACTGCGTTTATTTGCAGCGTGTAATGAGAACAGACATATTGTTGACAAAATTCCCACAGTTTCCTGTTCGACACGATTCACAAAAGTAGCCTCTCATATTATAAGTTGCAATATGCTTTGATTGGGATGACAAAAAGTAAAAAAAAAAAATTATTATTATTATTATTATTATTATTATTATTGTTATTGTTGTTGTTGTTTGTTTGTTTGTTTTTGTTTATTTGTTTTTTGTTTTGTTTTTTGTGTTGCAGACAACAATGGTTTAAAAAATAATTATTCTAATACTGAACCCACTACTTACAAAACACGATAGTCAGCCACTTTTTAAAAAGCTGAATACTTATTACAGAAAACATGTTGCAAATCTTTCTCTATCGTTTTTTATGGTTCTCGACTGAGCTCTAATTTATGCATTCCCATTATACGTTAACAGCAAAAAATATCCTCTAGCCTCAAGCACTGTAACGTAAAATTAAAGGTAAAAGCTTCATTACGAAAGTTTGGACCCTCCTTTGATCCATCATAGCTACGGCTTTAAGGTGTTTTTCGTGGTTAATTTATAATCTCATTATCTTTTATCCTCGAGTGGCCGTCGGACGTATTCGTAAAATATAAAATCAGGGATTGCAAGCATGCAATCATGAGGCAACGCCAAAGCACTGTAGCCAGGAATGGTTAAATTGTTTTACATTGCCTGAAAAGAAATGATAGAGATTTGCTGCCGCTTATTTATAATTTATTTGTATTAGCAACGATACTTGCTATTACCCGGGAGC
The DNA here is from genome assembly GCF_053919585.1 of Euprymna scolopes. Lineage (NCBI taxonomy): Eukaryota > Metazoa > Mollusca > Cephalopoda > Sepiida > Sepiolidae > Euprymna > Euprymna scolopes. The sequence continues at coordinate 81,329,479 of NC_136513.1, read as the reverse complement.
ATTAAAAACATGATAGAAGTTTAAAAGTGTGTTAAATATATTTGCTTTTACATTTCCCCTCTCTCTTTCTTCTTCATTTACTTCTCTTCATTTTTTATCTCGTTGTAGTATATCTCGATCCACAATAGTAGCCTCGTACATTATAAGTAATATGCCTTGTTTCGGGTGAGAAAGAGTAAAAAAACAAAACATTATTATTATTTGTGTGGCAGACAACAATGGTTTAAAAAATAACTATTCTAATACTAAATCCATTGTTTACAACACACGATAGTCAGCCTCCTTCTAAAAAGGCTGAATACTTAGTATGAACAGAAAAGATGTTGCAAATCTTTCTCCATCGTATACTTTGATTCAGTTAAACTATCTTACTCTTTCGCCTTGTTCATTCCTTACTAGTCTTTGAACGTACCACATGGTCACGTGTTATCAAATGGATGCCGTTCACATAGCGTATAGGCACACATATGTCCTATACACGATCAAAGTTGATGACACTTCAAATGATTAATCACGTGACCGAAACGCCTCTGATATAAGAGATAGTTCCTATTTACAATGCCTCCCCACGGGACAGAGTTAGAAACCAGGGTCGTTTTTTTTAAACGTGGAGAAAAAGGAACAAAAATAAAAATTGTCTCAGTCGTGAAGGATTTCTCCTCCACTGACAGAGAAAAAGAAATTGAAGTGCAGCATCTGAAGAACAGATACTACAATTTGATCTTGTCCCGAAGGCCAAAGTTATCTTCTTTTTATAAAATAAATTGTCAGTGCTGGTCATCCTTGCTACAAAAAATTATTAAAAAATTGAGCTGAGCCTTAAAGTTTTATTGCAATAGAACGCGTAAAATATCAGCAGAAACTATAGAATGGCTGGCTTTTTTTTACATAGGTATTACCACTTATCAAGGCCCAGAAGCCACTCGAGGATAAGGGTTAAAGAGTGTACAGTGGTCACTCGGATAATAAAGTAATCGTTAGTAATGGAAATTCGGTAAATTTAACTTTTTTTACACAGGAATCACCACTTATCAAGGCCCGGAGGCCACTCAAGTATAAGGGTTAACGGGTATACATTAGGCAATGTATGTGTAGTAAACGTAAGTAGTAGAAATTTTGTAAATTGGATTACTTAGGGGGACGGTTCATCAGGAACTTGTTTACGTTGGACTTGAAGACAATCAGATTGTAGTCAGCTGGAAAGCAGGCAAAGGGAACAGTTTCACAGGCATGCAGTTCTAAGAAAGAAACTTTGTTCATGGAATCGACGTCAAGGTTTAGAAGCAGATAAAGAGTTAGAGAAATTATTGATAGTGTTTTCATCTAGACGAGTATTTTTCGTGAAAGTTGGCGTTGTTTGCAGCAGTAGCCGAGAAAGCACATATGTAAACCAGGAAGTGTACGCGCGCTTGAGTGGGAAGAACAAAAGGACAGCATGTGTTCGAGAGAAGCAAAGTGTGCGTTGAAGAAAATGGACGTTTAATATCGAAAACGGAGATGGACGTGTAGCCCCACAGTGGCAGTGAGGGACTTTTAAGCTGGTGTAGAGACGGCAGGGTATGTCAATCTCATGGAAGACGAAATGACCAGTTAGAAAGAAACAAGAAGCAGAGTTTGGACAGTAATAATAATAAATACCCTTGTACTGAAACAGAAAAAATGTTGACCCGAATTTTTATATATTTCTTTCCTTTGTTCGTTTGTTTCTGTAACGTTATGTTATTTATCTGTCGCGGTTGAAATTCATGAAAACCTATGCAATATAAAATCTAAAAATAATGACTAGGTCTGTGACAACAGCATATTCTTTTAATTCTTTTTACTCTCAATTATATATCCGACACAGTATGACACACTTAATCAACCGAGAATCACATCACGCTATATAAAAATATATAAGATATTAACGGGTATATGCTCAAGAGTCAAAACAATAAAAAAAAATATTCTGTTGTCACAGCCCTAATAATTACATATTGTGTGATCAATGAATCTGCCATTTTCAACAAGACATATATAAAAACCTGCGCATCTTGCAGATTAGGGTGATTGGCTTGACGGCATTTCAACCCTTCTTAAATTATTTTATGCTTAATGCAGAAATTTGGAAAAAAATTTTTTTTTTTTTGCTTAAAGTTCTTCATATATTCAAATATTTATTCATGATGCTTATTTTTTGATTGTTTTGTTTTACGGCAAATCAACCATTTTTCGATAACCTAATGACGAACCCAGTAATTTTGGAAAAGCTAATTTATGCCACAAGCTATTCATAACTTCAAATATTTATTTGTGCCATTTGCCTTATTTGGGGTGGGGGACATATCAACTTACGTTGAGTCATTTAATACCGAATCCGGTAATTTTAATAGTTCCTGTACAAATATTTATACATGATATTTAACTGTATTTGGTCGCAGCATAACAACCATTTCCAAGTTATTTAATGGCCAATCCATTAATTTTGGAGAAAAAAAAGAACATGCTTCAAGTTTTTTTATGTAGTCATAACGTTTGGTTTTATTGTTTTGTTTTACAATATAGCAAAGTCGTTACTAAATATTTTATGCCCAATGAAGTAATTTTTGAAAAACATTTTTTATTCGTAAAATCCTTTATGTATCTTAATATTTATTCATGGTGTTTGTTTTTCTTTTTCTTTTTTCTTTTTTTTTTTTTTTTTTTTTTTTGGTTTTTAGAGAAAAAACGTTGTTTTTATAGCTGGATTTACAGAACATGAGTGTATTGCAAATGAAAAGGGAAAAAGACAATAATATAATAATATAAACATTTGGTCAAAAAACGGCCGGGTAGCTGAAACAATAATGTAACTTAACAGAAAGATACGGTAATAAAAAATAAAACGCATATTTGCTCTACAACAGTATTGAGCACTTTCTTCAGTTTTTATTAATTGCCATTTCTACTAACTATATATATATATATATCTGTGTGTGTGTGTGTGTTATTTATTTCTACGATTTGAGTTTTTTCTATTTCGTACTGTTAAGATTTGATATCGGCATAATCCGGTGATGAACATCATGATGCGAGCAAAGTCGAGCGCCCTCTTAGTTATGTCCAGTTAAAAATCTGCATTAGTACACAAGAATATATATATATATATATATATATATATATATGTATATATATATATATATATATATATATATATATATATATATATATATATGAAATTAGTATATTTCGGCGGCATTTTTTATTCAAGTAAATATTATCAAATGCGAATGAGACAATTTGCTTCATGATTCTTTTTTTTTTTAATTCTACGATTTTCCGTATAATCTTTTTTATGTTGAAATCAAAAATATTAATAAAAGTTCCATAATCGTTGCTCTCACGAGCGCTTTCGATTGGCCCACGAATCATCAACAGAAGTTCAAGTAAAAGTGCGAAGGAGCGAAAATGAAATTAAAATGAAAACTAAAATATACAGTAAACGGCGATAAGTGTAAATATATAGAGTCGATGAAAAGTCTACTAAAAATATAGGTCGATTAAAAATTCGAGTATTAAAAACAGCAGGTTCGATGACACCGTTAACAAAGTCCGTCCAATACGAACCACGCAAGAAATTTAAGAACGCTATTGCTTTTCACGAATGCAATATCATTTATAGTGGGTTTAAGGGTTCTAATATATGAGGCTTCCAGAATTTTTAGTTTTTAATCTTATTCTCATGTTGTATATTTTTTATGTTGTCAACGAGGGCCTTTCTAAGATTAGAGGGGGGGCAGTTTTTTTGTTAATGAATGATTATACGGAAAATCAAACAATTAAAAAAAGAATCTTTAAAGCAAAGTGTCAATGTTGCATTTAATAATATTTGCTTGATTATATATATATATATATATATATATATATATATATGTATATATATGTATGTGTGTGTGTATATATATACATATAGGTCATGTGATATGCTACTCGTACCATGTAACCCAGTACTACCTGCCTCATGGTCGGGTCACCGGCGACTAAACTGGTTCCCCCACCAAACTTGTTTGGTGAGGAGGGTGGCTAGTCTCCCTGAAGGATTAAAAACAAGACCTTCCAAATGCGAATGGACCCTTTTTCGGGGTCAACGGCCAACTAGCACCGTGTGTGTTTGTGTGTATGTATGTGTGTGTTGGGGTGGAGAGGGCTCCTGTAAGCCATTGTGAAGGCAACCTTTCTAGGAGAAGCAAATCTCTGATTTAAAAAGCCATAAAGCGGGAGACCATTACCCGCATTAAGCTGGTCTGCAGTTTAACTTGTTACTGGCTATCTTGCTCTTGCTTGTTGCTGGATCTCAACATTTTGAACCGAGAGAGACTCAGCTGTCGTACAAAGCTAAGACTCTGTAACATCATCTGTGTATAGATACTCCCTCAGCGATTTGTCTATAAAAATGGTCCTGTGGCGATGGAAGTCATTTTTGGGCTCATGGACTTTAAGGGTCTGAGGGAGTTGCACTCGTCTCACAAGACGTTGCAATCATATATATATATATATATATATATATATATATATATATATATATATATATATATATATATTAAACTGCCTTTACGTTAGGACAATACCCTCCCACCACCTTTGAATGAACTCAATTCACCGCGTTATAATATTTTACATTTATTCTTCAAATCACTTTCGTTTTTGTTTTTATGTGTACACCATATATTTGATAGGGAGAGAAACACATAGAATCCTCAGAAGTTCCAGCACTGATGTTTAAACTTTCAACTTCCAGTAAAAAAGTTTCCCTTCCATCTAAATTTTACCTCGTTAATTATTCGTTATGTCACGCGTCTCTTTGCAAAGTACATCGAAACAAGTTCGGGGAGAACATCAGTCGAAACGTTGTAAGAATAAAACTATGTTAGGAACATATATCCGGCTATGAGCAATCAATCTTAAAAACAATGAAAAAAGTCTCAAGGAGACTAACTGTTTTCTCAAGTTGTCTTTTCTCAAAACCAAATACTTTCTTACTGCAGACTATCCTTTGTGGGGCGCATCTGTGCAATATACTTAAAATATCAGGTGAATATGTGCAATATGCTAAAATATCATATGCATATGTGCAATATGCTAAAAATATCAGGTGCATCTGTGCAATATGTTTAACATATCATATGCATCAATGCAATATGCTTAAAATATCATGTGTATCTGTGCAATATGCTTAACATATCATATGCATCTGTACAATATGATTAACATATCAGGTGCATATGTACAATGTGCTTAACATATATGCATCAATGCAATATGCTTAATTTATAAGGTGCATCTGTGCTATATGCTTAACATATTATATGCATCTGTGCAATATACTAAAAATATCAGGTGCATCTGTGCAATATGTTTAACATATCGGGTGCATCTGTGAAATATGCTTAACATATCATATGCATCAATGCAATATGCTTAATCTATAAGGTGCATATGTGCAATGTGCTTAACATATCATATGCATCTGTGCAATATGATTAACATATCATATGCATCTGTGCAACATGCTTAGCATATCAGGTGCATCTGTGCAATATGCTTAACATATCATATGCATCTGTGCGATATGCTTAATTTATAAGGTGCATCTATGCAATATGCTTAACATGCATCAGTGTGCATTCTTTTAAAGCCTTATCGAGATGACTACGTTGAGGCCATTTAGTATTACATCTCTGCATATTTTTTTTTACTTTTTATTTGTGCACTGTACTTTTGCAGAGATAAACACTCGCATGCTTATTTATGTCAAGTGCTATCATCGTTCGGTTCAAGCTTCGGAAATTATTTAAATGCTTTAAAATGGAATTACGGATGTCAGATTCTTGAATGATGCAAATAAGCTTATGAGAAGCGATGACACATTCTATTCCTGCTGAATTTAATTTTCGGTAAAAACTGACGAATGCAAAATTATTTGCAAAACAAATATAGAATTCTAATGTCTTGTATGAAGAATGTTCAAGCAAGGTCAGCATCTTTTTTCTAATTTTTAATGTATGCTGAGGCATGTAAAATTTTGCGTTGCTATTTAAAATTTTCACCGGTTATTTAATGTAATTCGATGTTATGGAATTAACTGTAAATAGGTGCTTATGAAAGGATTATAGAAAACAGTAAAAAAAGGGTGTATTTAAGCATGTGTGTTTACGGATTCTATGGAGTCCCCTCTGTGCATTTCTTACGAATAGTTTGCTTTAGAATCTGCTTAAATGCTAAGATTTAAAACAATGTAATAAATATTATGTAAGTGGAATTCATTATTGAGATGAGTATGTATTTATTAATTTATTTAGTTATTGCGGGCTATTATCCTCATCTTTCTTTTTAGTTGTTGTTTCACGACGTTTCGGCCAACTATTCCTATGGCCTTCGCCAGGTGGTAACCGCGACGGGATAATAAATAAACGTGGATTTATAAGACCAGTGGCGCAATGGATAAAGACGTTGAATCTCTTCTCTTCCAGGTAAGAATTGTCTGAAGGTAGCGGTTTCCATCTTATCCAAAGCAGGTCAGAGGCTTACTTTGCCAAAAACCTGGTGGGAAAATCACTATGGAAGGTAATAATTGCTGTAATTGCAGTTAGGAAATTCGGAGTTCCTATCCCGTCGCGGTTACCACCTGACGAAGGCAAGAGGAATAGTTGGCCGAAACGTCGTGAAACAACCCCCCCCAAATAAGATTAGGATAATAGTTCGCATGAAATAAATAAATTAATTAACACTGTAATAAAATGCTAAATAAAATACGTTACATTCGTTCGCCATTTGCTATATAAAAACAATGGTTGTAAACTGCAGAGCCCTCCCAGTATAGGTGAGTAATCTCGGAACCCTCCCAATAAGTGTTTCCAATGTCGGAACTCTCCATGCAAAGGTTGGTAATGTCGGAACATCCTAATAGAAAATGGCAAACTCGGAAAACTCCCAATAAAGGTTGCCAATCTCGTAACGCCATCAATAGAAATTGGTACTCTCGGAACTTCTTTTAGAGAAGTCAGTAAACTCGGAGCCCACCTAACAGATATTATAATCATCCCAGTAGAGGTTTGTAAACAGGTTGCGAGGCTTAAATCCGAGGACAAAAGAGAAGACAAATTAAAATGTAAAACTATTTAAATGACAAACAAAATCTAAAATGGTTTTAACATAAGTACAACTGTAGTAGTATCACTTACATCTATTCTTTGATTGTTTGTGACAAGCGTTAGATGTGAGGGGACCAATACAAATTGCTGTTTCTTTCTACTCGACAGAAAAGTGTTTTTCTGTTTTGTGCAAAGAACGGGTTATTTAAATTCATCCGACCACTGTTCTTATCTCGAGTGGTATTTGTACAATGATTCGGCCGATGTAAGCTCTGGCCTTATTTTGGCTATATTTTGTGACGTAGCAGATAAATTACTAAATAAATTTTAATCACAAGTGACATACTGCTGATTGCTGAAGGTTCAACCCTTAGTGCGGGAGAAGCTAAAATACAATTACGAATTGTTTAAGATTTGTACGCGATCATTCAAATACCGGTGCTTCGTAAGCTACACGTAGAGTAAGTCGGAGGTTACATCGACAACAACTTTGTTCAAATAACACTTAAAATTAGAACAGTAGACCTAATAAGCCAACTAATCACAATCATCAATCTTCGTTTTAAAATGCATAAACATAGAACATACTTTTTTGTTTTATTTGCTAGTTAAATTCATTTACAAACAATCAAAAAGGACTTCAGAGTGTTACCAGTTTTTGCACACTGAATCTCATATCTATTATAAGGCGTAGCCTCTCTGTTAGATTTTCAATCTTCGAACACAGTCCGTTAAAGAACTTTTGTTTACGTCATCCAAGGTCCGTAATCTTGTCAATACAGCAACATAATGTATCGTAATATATTTTTTTAGCCAATAACATTATTTTTTTCTGGATTGTGCATTTGACACATTGATGTCATAATATTACATATCTTTATGTAACATATGTAACAGTATAACATTTTGCTACTGTGCTATTTATTTGATTTATTGTCTTTACTATAGTCCCATCATAAAAATTTCCGTTACATACTAATTGATAAAAATGTAGCATTTAAGTTTAATAATTTTTTAAAATTCAATTCTAACCCCAAACAAGGCACATGCCACTTTGAAGTAAGGGGCTACTATCGGGGACATAATTTACAGCGGTATTATGAAGGGAGTTGAGTAGCAAGATATCTGTTCACATTACACTTGAACTTCTGCATGTCAGTACAGTTAGGAAAGCAGAATCCCGGAAGGGAGTTCCAAAGACTAGCAGTTCTGGAGAAGAAACTATTGAAGTAGAAAGCTTTCTTACACCTTGAGATCTCTACTGTGAAGGGGTGGGATTTAGCTGCTTGTCGTGTTTGTCGGGGGTATTCAGGTCGAGGGGGTACAAGTGCTTGTAGTTCGTCAGAGGATCCACCATTAAAGTACGTATAGAAAAGGCAGAGGGATGCAACATTTCATCGATGTTTCAGAGACTAGAGTCTGGATGACAGTTCAGGGCCTTGTATAGATTATTTTCAAATAATAAACGATTAGTTATTATTTTTTTTAATTTACTCACTCATTAGAGACAATCATCTCTCTTTCGCCTTCCTCATTTTGCAGTTTATGAATCGAATAAATTTTAGTTTCATCTAATGCCACAATCAGCTATTCTAGCCCAGCTACAAATATAATTTGTTAATTCGTTCTATCCTCTGATGAGAAGATTAGCATTATTTGGAACTCCGTGGAATAAGGGTTTAAACCTTGTTTGCAGGAGCATTCTGTCGAATAACAAATTTGATTGTAAATTTTAATTTACAATTTTAATTTCTTTTCACTTAGAATAAGCTCTACTGTCTATTATGTTTGTATTGAGCGTTTTTATTTGGTTGGGGGTCAATGTGTTTATATAACAATATATCAATACTGGTATTTATATTAGATTGACGTTGTTTTTATCAGGTAAACACGTAATTCAATTTGTCTTTTTTATTTCTTATATATATATATATATATATATATATATATATATATAATATAAAGCTGAACGTGTGTGTGTGTATGTGTGTGTGTGTGTGTGTGGTCACGAATAGGCTCCTATATGGTTGATTATTTAAAAATAAAATGATTGCATATAATGATAGAAGATGTATCGAGGATCAGGAACGGGTATGCTTGATCTGGCAGAACGGTGATTCATAAAGGTTGTGGGGTCTGTGTTCGCGCCTGGTCCACAAAGTATAGAAATAAAAAATAAAAAAAAAACGTTTACAAGGGTTTTTGATATAGATGCACATAAGAATACTTTGATAAGTATGTTTTAACTTTAATAGGGATAGTATAATAAAATTGTGGGGTCTGCGTTCGCGCCTGGCCTCCATAGAATGGATATAGGCACAAACTTTAATAAAGACTTTTCATATATATCTGCGTAAGTATACTTTGATGATTATGTTTCAGTTTGAAGGAATATGATATAATAAAGTTATGGGGTGTTCGTTCGCGCCTGACCTCCGTAGAATGGAAATATGTCACAAAGTTTAACAAAGTTTTTTTTTTATATAGATCCACAGAATAGTGTGATAAGTGTTTCAGTGTGAACAGGTATGGTATAATAAATTATGGGGTTTATCTATTTTATTTTTACTTTCATCATATTTTGCTTTGGTTTTAATACCTCCAAATTCGAATTCCTTTTCATAACCTATCATACTTTCATAAATCAGAGTCCATTTTCTGTAGGCGGTTTTTTAACCCAGTCAACGACTGGTACTTTTGTTTATATATATATATATATATATATATATATATATATATATATATATATATATATATATATATATATATTCAAGCAAATACTATACAATGCAACGGAGACACATTGCTTTATGATTCTTTTTTAACTGTTCGATTTTCCGTATAATCTTTTTGGTATTACTCGAATTTTAATCGATCTATATTTTTAATCGACTTTTCATCAATTCTACATATTTTAACTTATCATCGCCTAACGCCGTTTACTGTATATTTTAGTTTTCACTTTTAATTCTCATTTTCGCTTCTTTGCACTTTTACTTCAATGCCTGAAGATGATTCGTGGACGAATCAAAAGCGCTCGTGACAACAACAACTATGAAACTGTTATTAATATTTTTGATTTCGATGTAAAAATGATCATACGGCAAATCGAAAAATAAAAAAAAGAATCATAAAGTAAAGTGGCTCCGCTGCATTTAATGATATTTGCTTGAATGAAAAAATGATGCCTAAATATACCAAATTCAAATGACACACACACACTTTCGCTTGTTTTCTTTTCTTTATAAGGGAATTGGTTTCCATAATGTTTTATTTTTAAAGTGTTTTTTTTTATTCAATACGTCTGAAGAAAGGCTGTCCTTGTAAAAATTTTCAAATAACATAATGTTCGGATTTGTCCGAATTGTCATGAAACAATTGTAACTAACGATGAAATATACTTTTTGTTGCTATCAACCCATTATTTGAAGTTTTGTTTTTTGTTAAAACAATAAACCAATATATATATATATATATATATATATATATATATATATATATATATATATATATATAGTATTTGAAGTTTTTAACCTTTAAAACTATACAAAAAAAATATTTTTATCATTCGTTAGAAAACCATCTAGTCAGTAAGTCATTTAATCACCTGCAATCACTGCATCAACTCGGTCTCGAATTTACTATAATACCAATAATTTATTTTTCAAGGGATCATCAGCGTATATTATAAATATTAAAGAATTAATATTTATAAAGTTATCTCAGCTATCTCCTATTTGGTATATATATATATATATATATATATATATATATATATATATATATATATATATATATATATAACACTTGGATATCGCCAGAGAGACATCTCAAGATGATCAGCTGTTAATATATGGATTAAAAACGGACTTACAATTACGTCCACCATCTTGTATAGATATTCATTTTTGAAAATTTTTATGAGTAATAATCAGAACATGTGTTTTCGCATCTAAGGAGAAAGTAGATGATCAATGATTTGCAGTTGTTTGGTCATTTAAAGACGAATTTACTTTTTCATGTAAAGAAAGAAAATGTTGATGGGAAAAAATCTCTCTTTTCCTGACTAAATATTTCTCCCATTGCAGGACTGCACGTGGTACATGAATATACGCATCTTATCTGCGTATGTAAACACGCTCAATAATTTGGCACAAGGAAATAAAATATGACCTCCGATACTTTATATTGTTAATGGAAAAAAAAGTGTCAATGCTTTCTTCTTTATTTGATTGAAAAAAAGATTTTACCAAGAAGTCAGTTTTGTTAATTTCATTTTGGTGCTAATATATTCAACTTGTAGACTCAGAAACGTGAAATTATGGAAATGTGGAACAGGAGAACACATCTATCAGATGCTAAATACAACGACACCTGGTGTTGAATAAAATGTCTTGTTGTGTTAAATTCAAGTATAAATTAAAACAAAGCCGAATAGAATAAGAAATTCCATTACCTTCTTGACAACCTAATTTTTCTGTGTTTTCATAAAAATAACCTGTTTTATTTTCTCAAAGAGCAGATGTCAGCTTTTTTGTTGCAAACTATGCGTCACTTAAATACTTAAGCGCTATTTACATATTCATAAACGTTTGCGTCACGATGTATACGAAACCCAATATAATGGTATATCGGCTAGGGAAGTATTTACGAATACACGTAAATTATAAAAGCGTTATATACAAGGCTTACATGCTAAATTTGTAGTGTTTCCATGAAACTTCAGGTATCCATGGACGATCAAACTAATGTACAATGTTTTTGAAATAGCAAATAGTTTCGTAAGCAAAAAGAAAGTTCAAAAAGCTTATCGAAAATAAAACAATAACAAGTTGGAAATTCACCGCTCAGTAAAATATTCTATAATCGCAATAAAGTATTTACAGAGTTGACGTTAGGAAGGAATGTCAAATTTAGTTCAGCAATAGATTATTAAAATAAATATTTACAATTAACAATAAACAATAAGATTGACCTGTTTACGTTAAGTGCTTACCTAACAAAGAAACGGTTATGATATATTCACATAAACAGTCGGGGAAATTAGTTAGTCAGTCAGTTTACCAGGACTTGGACTCACAGTTGGTGTCATGTTTACGTTCGTGAAAGCTCTAATAGATGCATTTTAAAAATTAAAGAACTCTACAGCGTTGCTAAATCTATTCAGAGAGCGGAAATACATGAAAATGGAGCTTTATAAAATATGAACTAAATGTAATTTTCTGGAGAAAAAAATAGAGTTGAAGATATGTTTCCCTTTGTCTACATTACGTAAAGAGAATGCTATATATATATATATATATATATATATATATATATATATATATATATATTAAAAAATTAAAAAACAAAGCTAAATCGAGAAAATTACGATAAAAACATTAAAAAACTATTTTTATTTTTAAAATATTGTTGGATTGTATTTTTTCTAGAAACTATTTTAATTTAGTCCTCGATTCATTTCCTTTTTAAGCAAATCGAAAATATTTTGGGACTTAATTTGATTTCTATGAAATTAATCCCCCGCTTATTTTTCGTTTTCATTATTAATCTTTTTTCTCTCCCGCCATATTCTTTGACAATTTTTTATCGTAATTTTCTTCGATTTAACTCTGTTGAGCGAGGAACGAAACATGGTAAGCTTACCTTTATCTTCATTTTTTTAATTTTTTTTAATAAACATGTTAATTGGTCTATATTTAGCCATAATTAATCAATTTATATATAATATATATATATATATATTATATATATATAATATATATATAATATATATATATACTAGCAGTTCAGACTTGTTTTGCTCGGGCCCTATGTACTGTTCATAACTTTATGTGCATATATATAAATATATATATATATATATATGTATAAGGAATGAAAAAATGTACCAGCGGTGGTTGACGTTATGTTTAAAGAAAAAATAGAAAAAACCGAATGAAATTATTAAAAATCAACGTTTCGTCCTTGTCTCAGAGGACATCTTCAGGATAATTGAAATAAAAATGTGATAAAAGAAAAAGTCATAGATCGTGCGAAAAAAGACAGTTTTTTAAAATCCAACCCATGTCGGGAAAGGACGAATATGTGTGCGTATGGGAAGGTTGTTTGATGTCTATATATACAATTTATATATATATATTAAGGGGATTAGAACAACAGTCTTAAGAGCAGGGTTTATTTTAATGTATTAGTAAATTCGTTAATACAATTAAAATAAAAGAAAACAGTGTTCGTTGTAATGTAGATATATAATAAGCTCGATGGGCATATATATATCTTAGATCAATTTTAATATTGTGTAAGATGATTGAAAATTTTAAAGCATTCATAAATTACATTTAACATCCCAATGAATGCATTAGCGATGACACTTACGAGCTTTAAAAGGCGAACCATTAAAAGATAAATGCTTGTTTTATTTTTGGTGTCTTTTATCTCCACACAATAGTTTTGTTGAATGAGGAGACTTTTTTTCAAAAAACGAGATGATAAAATTATTGTCTAATCCGAAACGATCGTACAATTTATTGATTTTGTTTGTTCTCCCTTGTTAACCCGATTTTTAATTTTTAATTTTAATTATAAATTTTCAATCATCTTTCTATCTATCTCTCTCTCTCTCTCTCTCTTTATATATATATATATATATATATATATATATATATATATATATTAAATTGCATGTCCAGACCAGGTAACCTACATTTAAAATTTCAAGTGTTTAGAACCAAAATTGGCGCAGGAGTTTGGTAGTGTCTGCCATGGTCAACTCTTTCAACTTTAACCTCTTAGCAGCCAAAATATTATGGCTTTATTTATTGTCCATCTTGGAAGGGTTTAATTTTTTCATAACTTGTTATATACAAATTAAAAAAATACGAAACTTACACAATCTAACAATCCAACCTACGGCCTCACGTCCGCCATTCACACACGAAAACAAACGCTGGAAATATTAGTAGTACTGCTACTACCCAGCACACGCGCACACACGCACACACGTTCACAAGGTATTCCTCTTAAAAACATGTTTTGAAGAGACGATTTTTTTAAGCTGTTGACACACATGTTTGAAAAATCTAGCAAAAATTAATTTTGCTGAAATTTTACAATATTTAAAAATAAATTATGCCGGCTGATAAAATTTTAAAACTTTTTTTTAAAGCTAGAAAGATAAAATTTAAAAATACTTATTTATATATATATATATATATATATATATATATATATATATATATATATATATATATATATATATATATATATATATTAAATTGCATGTCCAGACCAGGTAACCTACATTTAAAATTTCATGTGTTTAGAACCAAAATTGGCGCAGGAGTTTGGTAGTGTCTGCCATGGTCAACTCTTTCAACTTTAACCTCTTAGCAGCCAAATCTTCCCACAAAAACTGATTTAATAGCCTTTTCTATGTGTGAATACACTTTCTGTAAAATTTCAATTGTTTAGAACAATAATTGGCTTTGAAATTGGTAAAGAACGCAGAGGTAATTTTTTTTAAACTTTGACTCCAATTTTGACCTCTTAACATAATAGGTGTGGGCTCAAATAAAATTAAAATTTTTATTTATGACTATGTAACCTACATCTAAAATTTCACATGTCTAGATTCAAAATTGGCGGAGGAGTTTGGTGGAGTTTTCAAAAGTCAAAACGTTGGACTTTGACACTTTGACAACCAAATTTTTTGCCGAAAACTGATTTAAATATTTTTCTCAAATCTCACTACACACATTATGTTAAATCGCGAGTCTGTAGACTGAAAATTGACAGAGTAGTTTGATAGGGAAATGTACACACAGACGCACACGGGGACAATTTAACTTATATATATATGTATAATACTATTTTATGGTTGAAATTTATGACCATTGGTAAAAAGGAACCTATATTTTCAAACCAATAAAATATGGCAAAATTTGCCTATATTTGTATACATAGTGTTCTGGCAGGACGCCTCGGTTTTGCTACTTCGGTTGTCTCCCCCACATTTGTCGGTTTTGATGCTTCGATTGTCTTTTCTGGACCTTGAGATAGAGAGATACTAGCTGGATGTCTGATGTTGCCCCGATGTACACTACGCTTTAACATATTTTAATTGATGCAGATTGCGTACGGTTTATTATAGAGTCAATCTTCTATTAAATATTGTCTAATAGGAGAAATAATTTTCCCGGTGAACTAATTCACAAAAAAATTAAAAAAATAAAAAATAATAATAATCATAATGTTGTACATCAAATTAAGTTCGTCTTTGTTAGATGAAATTTAGGCTTGACGATGAATGGAAAGTTACTTCTGGTTAATGTTTAGTTTTAAAATATGCAAACAAAGAAATGATTTGCAGCGATTTTAAATGTTTCCTCTTTTTTCATCGTTAATTGAACTCATTAATTAGAAATTATTAAAATGTTTAGGTACACCCGGACTTGCACACTGGATCATTCAATCTGTAGTCGAATGCGCAACCACTGAGCTCTATTTCTAGATGTCAATAATTCTCAGTGTTCTAAGAAGAAATTATTTGTTGAGATTTTATTATCTCCCTTGTCGCTGCAACCTAAAATATTTTCACTGGAAAAATACTTTTTTTTATCTATAAGAAAGAAAGACTACTTTTAGGATCGGGTTTATTTTGATTTTTGATATTTAATCTCTGTAGAAAACATATAAAATAACACTGCCAGACATATAAATTATTTTTGCGTGAAATTTGCAAAAGATAGGCTCAGTGATTTCAGCATCTATAAAAAAAGAACTCACGCCCACACAAAGTCATTTTTATATAATAGTTAAGATATGTACATAAAATCGAGTAAACGGAGATGGTTGGATATTTTTGTATTTAATTTGTTTCGCAGAGTAATATTTTGTTTTACACAATTTAAGCTGAGAGTAATAGGCGACCTAATTTATTACATTTTTCATTTTTAGCTTAGGGCCGCGAAAAGTCGTGCTCGGGCTTTACAGTTCATTACCAGAGATTTGTATGTTTTTTTTTTTTTTTTTTTTTTTAAACTGCACAAAAAAATATGAAGTCTCGCCCCGCCTGTGATTCACAAGTATTAAGCTTGTGCCATGACCGGAAGCTAAATAAACTCTAGCAATAGTAATTTGCTTTTCGTTTCATCACTTTCTATTAATGCTAAACAATGACATCAACTGAATTATCAGCTTTTGGGGGGGGGGCGTTGAAATAGAGCCTAGCGGCCATTTTGTAAGATAATAATTAAAATGCCATTCCTAAGAATAGAGTTGCTATTTTCGAATAAGTCTTTGTACTCAACGCGGAAAATACAAAAGCGGAAAAGGAACACACCGGAAAGAAGAAGCATCGACTTTTCGGTTATTTTAATGATTTATTTTACACGCTTATTTGGAAGAATTATTTCGAAATGTTCAGATAGAATGGATGGGGGTGGGGAAGAGTAATATCGGAGAGAAATGTCTGTAGTGAGTGAGCGCGAGATCAACACGAGAAAAGAGCGAGATCAACGCGAACAGAGCACGAGATCAGTGAGAGAAGAGAAAGAAAGATAAATGGTGAAAGGAAGAAAGAAACATAGCAAAGGATAGAGAGATAGAGCAACAAAGAAGGTGAGATGGGAAGAAAGAAAGAGTTCAATAGAAAGGACTTGAGAAAAATAGAGTAAGGGACGAAGAGAGAGAAAGAGAGAGGTGAGAAAAAGAGAAAAGGGAAGCGAGAAAGACAGAGAAATAGAGAGGCGAAGATAGAACGAGAGATAGAGTATAGGCGAAACTGAACAATGATTAATTGAATATAACCGTGGCCTTCGTTATAAAGATGGCCGGCCTGCTGAAAAAATGACGTCATCGCCGAGGTCCCAACAAGCAAGATATGTGGAACTCTTAGACTGTCAATAATGAACAGTAATTTTTACAGACAGCGTTACAAAACTTCAAAATTGGATTGAAATAAAGAAAGAACACGATGATTTATACCGAAACTCATCTAATATTAATAATAATAAAAAAATAATAAAAAAATAATAAAACACAAGTTGTTTGTTTAAGTATTATAAGCAATTGAATATTTCGTTATATTATAGATTTTAAAGATTAGAATGCGTTCTTTAATTACTTATAAATTACATTTTTAAAAAGTGAAGGAACACGATTTGATTTGTAGTAAACTTGAAGTTTATTTAATATAATTAAATGAAAATTATGCATGTAAGATTTATGAATATTTGAAGCAGAATACAAGCAAAACATTTGAAATATTACAATTAAACTATTTTTTAATCAAATGAACAATATTTTTTAAATCAAAATGAATTTTTTTTAATCAAAAGGAATATTTTTTAATCAAAGTGAACAATATTTTTTTAAAAATCCAAATGAATATTTTTTAATCAAAATGAACCACAATATTTTTAAATGCAAATGAACCACAATATTTTTTCAAAATCAAAAACAATATTTTTAATAAATTCATGAAATATTGCACAGTAAAAAAATAACTAACCTAAAGAAAAAATCATGTTTCTTATTTAAGATTATTTCACCAGTTCACCACATAACAAAAATAACATGCAAAATCATTTTTTTATATCCATATTTTCAGTTTGTTAAAATACGTGGGTTTGTATTACTGCAAACATAGATTCGAAAAAGTTGTCAAAAAACAAATAAATGTTATCAAAGGCAAGATAAGTTACTTTTCTACCAAACTGGATATATTTTTCGTGTTTTTTATTCAATGTAACATGTTTATTCAGTTCGAAAACCATACAGTGTTTACCGATGTATTGGAAAATTGGGTTTGTATTACTGTACACATAGATTCGAAAAAGTTGTCAAAAAACAAATATATAACAAATAAATGTTATCAAAGGCAAGATAAAATACTTTTCTACCAAACTGGATATATTTTTTGTGTTTTTATTCAATTTAACATGTTTATTCAGCTCAAAAAGCATACAGTGTTTACCGATGTATTGGAAAATTTAAAATGGCGGCCGACTCTCTCTTTAACACGGTAAGTTCGGGAAAAGGTGTTATAAATAATAAAGTAGACAAAATACTATTAAAAAACCACCGAATATATATCAAGTTATGTCACGATAACTTATATTGAGCAAATTTCTAAGAGTATTTTGTCTAGTTTATTATTTATTACACCTTTTTCCGAACTTACCGTGTTAAAGAGAGAGTCAGCCGCCATTTTAAATTTTCCAATACATCGGTAAACACTGTATGTTTTTCGAGCTGAATAAATATGTTACATTGAATAAAAAGACAAAAAATATATCCAGTTAGGTAGAAAAGTAACTTATCTTGCCTTTGATAACATTTATTTGTTATATATTTGTTTTTTGACAACTTTTTCGAATCTATGTGTACAGTAATACAAACCCGGAAAATTCAAGATGGCGTCTGGCTCCCTCTTTAACACGGTAAGTTTGGGAAAAGGTGTTATAAATAGAAAACTGGTTAAATACTGTTAAAAACTCGCTCAATATATGTTACCGTGACATAGCTTGAAGCTTGACATATATTTTTTCTAGTTTTTTTTTTATTTATAACACCTTGTTTTTCGAGCTGAATAAACATGTTACATTGAATAAAAACACGAAAAATATATCTAGTTAAGTAGAAAAGTAACTTATCTTGCTTTTGATAACATTTATTTGTCATATATTTGTTTTTTGACAACTTTTTCGAATCTATGTGTACAGTAATACAAACCCGAAATGAACGCGCGTTTTTTTTTTGTTTTTTGTTTTTACTTTTAAGTTTCATATATATATATATATATATATATATATATATATATATATATAAATAAGTATTTTTAAATTTTATCTTTCTAGCTTTAAAAAAAAGTTTAAAAATGTTATCAGCCGGCATAATTTATTTTTAAATATTGAAAATTTCAGGAAAATTAATTTTTGCTAAATTTTTAAAACGTGTCAACCAACAACAGCTTAAAAAAATCGTCTCTTCAAAAGAGTCGATGTTGTCTCGCATTTTCATTAGTTTTGTATTCTGTAAAAAAAAATTTTTTTAATATTAGCAATTTATTTGAAGCTTCTTCTTTTGAATGGTAAAAAACTTAGGATGATAATATTGAATTAAATTATAGTTACATCGTGTTAAATACAGGGGAGAGCACGTTAAAACTTACTTTGCTGAATGGAGATATCCACGAGTCACTACCGGTGTTTACCGGTGTCAAGAAGAAACTAATGGACTACCCGTGATGACGTCAGCAGATTAAATTATTTTTGCCCACCGGCCATCTTGTCTTTTAAGACGGTCTTGATATAACACGGTATATTCTTTCAAACACGCCGAAAGAAGGCGTTCGCATCGCTCAATTTAGTTATTTTTTTAAAAAACAGGCATCACCACTTATCAAGGCCCAGAGGTCACTCAAAGATACGTAGTTAATGGGACAATATAGTAATCATTAGTAATGGAAATTCGGTAAATTTATTAACTTAAGTGGAGCGGCTCATCAAGAACGTGTTTACGTTGGACTTGAAGACAACTATATTGTAATCAGCTGAAAAGCATGCAAACGGAAGACAGTTCGACATGCGTGTAGTTCTAAGAAAGAAACTTTGTTCATGGAATCTACGTTTAGGTTTAGGCACATGAAAATAGTAGGGGAAATTTTCAGCTTGACAAGTGTTTCTTGAAAAAGTTTGGCGAGGAGGGACCGCAGATTGGAGCTCAGCCGAGCACTTACCATGAAAATAATAATAAAGCGGAGACAAACTCGCAACAACGAGGCTACGAAGTCTATTTTGAACTCTATCAAGGCAGAATAAGTCCTTTCTAGCAGCTCCTGTCCTGATGTGTCGACAGTATTCCATCCTTGGACGTACCTGGCTCTTATATAGATAGAGAATTGCATCAGCAGCTAAATATCTAATGGATCGATAGAAGGATCTCACCATTTTTTTAACGACCTTGGCAACGGATTTGATGTACGTGTTCCATTTCAGATCATGAGTAAAGGTCAAGCTCAGAAGCTTGTCAAAATATGAAACCTACCCAAGACGAGAGCCACTCTAGCTTTTCTCCAAAACTGTTCAATTATATATTCGGGCAAAAGATTAAAATATTTTGCGTTAATATATTTATGTTTTAAAATATATTTATTTATGGAAACATGAAAAAACAGTGCATGTGTGGCGAAATATTGTTGTTATTCTTATTTTCTTAATTAATTTCTTTTATTTATCTTTGGCAAACTATTTAGTTATTTTAAAAATATATTTATTTACATAAAAATGCAAAAAACAATGAATGTGTTGCTAAATATTGTTTTAAATTCTTAAACTTTATTAATCGATATTTACTTGTTTATTTTTGGCAAACTATTAAGATATTTTAAAATATATTTATTTACAGAAAAAGAAAAAAAAAAGAAATGTTTCGCCAAAAATTTTAAAAAATTCTTAAAGATTTTCATCAATCTTTATTTATTTAATTTTGGAAAACTATTTTAAACATTAATTTCTTTAAGAAAACATCGAAAAACAATGAACGCATCTTCATTTTTTACAGTTTTAAAATGATGAATGAGCAAAACACGAAATTAGTGGTAGCGCATTCGACTTCAGACCCTATAATCCCGTGTTATTGGAATTAAAATCAATGTTCACGTTTATATAAAAATAGTATTTTCAAAATATCTAAATGAAACAAACAGCTTTTTAAAAAGCTTTTTTTCAGCTGGAACACAATATGATCCATTTATTTGAATATGTGTCAAAGAACTAATATGTATACATACATACATACATACATATATATATATATATACTAGTATATATATATATATCTACTAGTAAATATATACTAGTATATATATATATATATATATATATACTAGCAGCGAGACCCGACGCTGCCCGAGATTGAATGATGATGAACTAATATTTCACGCTCCTAAATTTTTATTGTCATCGAAACCCATGAAATCGCCCGGGAGGAAGCTTCATGTGCCTCCGTGCAGTAACTTATTACAAAATATATGTTATTCTACATTGCACTCTAGAGAACCTTATTTTTCTTTTATAAAATTATTTTATATAAACTTCTTTTCGGCAAACGAAATAAAAAACATTAAGAAATTTAAATTTTAGTAGAAAAAGATTTAGAAATTACGTGCGGAGTTTGAACCTACAGATAATGTCATTAAAAAAAACACGCTATCAACTTACCCACAATGAAATTTTCATGGCCCGTTGTTCTATTGTCGTTGCTAAGAGACGATATGGAAAAAATTATAGATAAATTAAAATAACGGTTTTGATTATCGATTATCAGTAATTACCGAGGGGTATTCTTAGACAAATTTTACTAAGATCACTTCCAGACTTATATACCAAAGTTCTATAAATTTCAAAGAAAATCTGTTCAGCCGTTTTAAAGTCTATAAGGAACAAATTCACACACATACAAAGTTGCATTTATATAATTATTTATATATATATATATATATATATATAATTTTTTCTTTTACCTCCTATTCCCCTTACCTAACCCTTTTTTAACCAAGTAAGATCTGTGACTTACTTGTGGTTTCATAAAATACTTTTACATGCAAAATCCAATCCTGCATTTTGCAAATTCTTGCCCTCTTATGAGAAGGAGAGTATTTCTTCGAAACTCCGCGGATTAAGGACTATCCACTTATCTTGTGCTTCCTTTTTAAAATTAAATATGTTTTAAACTCTTTTTCAAGATGTTTTTTAACATGTTTTATTAATCATTTGTTCATATTATAAGCTCTATTTCCTTTTCGGTTTTATTGAGCTTTTACATCTGGTTGAGATTACTTTACTTGTAAATATTAACTCTTTAATATTTCTAATATATTTTAAGTTTACCATTTTTATTACCTTGGTAAACTTATTGTAATTTATATATATATATATATATATATATATATATATATATATATATATATATATATATATATATAATCGTCTTTTCATTTTATCTCACTACTTTCATTTTTCAATTTCATTTTTATTTTTTACTACTCGCCTGAGGATGACCAATGGAGGTCGAAAACGTTCGCCATTATGGGAAATTTCTCGGAAAAAAAACGTTCGGAAAATGGTCCGACAAAGAGAAAAGGAGGTTTACAAGAAAAACAAGCAAGAGTTATCAGTGCTATTTAATGAAACGTGAATAAAAGAAAAAATGCTGCCTAAATATACTAATATATATTTATATATAAGTGTATTCATTGTTTATTTCATATTTCTTGAAATGAATATATTTTTTTAAAGATCGAAGCACTTTACAGAAATATTTAACATATTAATTAAATAATTTTATAATAGTTATTTAAAAAAAATATACGGTAAAAAGTTCGTTAATAAAACATAATTAAGCAGGTGGATTGTTTATTATTTTGTGCTTCCATACCATCAGTTGAGCGATGCAAGCGCCCTCTAACGGCGTGTTGTAAAGTTCAGCTACCGTGTTACGCTCAATTACCGAGAAATGGAAAGAAAGAGACAAAAATAGGGAAGGGTAGATAGAAGAAAGGAAAGAGAGAAAGAGAAAGACACACTGATGAAAAGAAAAGAATGGTAACAAGGGAGCTAATCGAATGCATATTTCAGTCAGCAAGATTTCACACTTTTAAGCTTTTTAAAATTTGAAAAGACTTCATTTCTTTTTACAACGACTACGGAATATGTTCTCGCCTCTATCTGAAAGTCAGTCGATGTAATCAATGTTTCACATAGGAACTTTCATCGATTGAAAACGACAGATCGAATTATTGTATCTTATTTTAGAAATCGTCTCTTAATCGATCGCTGCGTTAAAATTTTTACCGCATAGTCCCCGCTTATCAGGGCCCAGTACCTTTTTTTACATAGGCATAACCACTTACCAAGGCCAAGAGACCACTCGAGGATTAGAGTTAAGAGTGTACAGTAGTCAATTGAACAATATAGTAATCGTTAGTAATGGAAATTCGGTAAATTTGTTAACAAGGTTAACAGCTCATCAAGAACTTGTTTACATTGGACTTGAAGACAACCATATTGTAGTCAGCTGGAAAGCAGGAAAACGGAAGACAATTACACGGGCGTGCAGTTCTGAGAAAGAAGCTTTGTTCATGGGATCTACGTTAGGTTTAGGAACAGATAAAGAGCGAGGGAAATTATTGATAGTGTTTTCAACTAGACGAGTGTTTCTTGTGAAAGTTTGGCGAGGGGGGACCATAGATTGAAGCTCAGTCGAACATTTTCCATGAAAATAACGATAAAGCAGAGACAAACTCGCAACATTTCCTCTGTGAGAAAGAGCTTGCAACGAAGAGAAAAGTACATCTCCAACGAGGCTACGAGTCTATTTTGAACTCTACCAAGGAAGGACAAGTCCTTTCTAGCAGCTCGTTCCCAGACGTGGCAACAGTATTCCATCCTTATACGTACCTGGCTCTTATATAGATAGAGAATTGCATCAGCAGTGAGATATATACTGGATCGATAGAAGGATCTGATCATATTTCCAGCGACCTTGGAAACAGATTTGATGTACGTGTTGCCTTTAAGATCAGGAATAAATCCCAGAAGCTTTTCAAAACTTGAGGCCTCCCCAAGACGAGAGCCATTTATTTTAATTGATGCCAGATGGGGATAAGAACCTTGATGATGTAAAGAGAGAAGCTTGCTTGTAGATGCATTAAAAGTAACCAGCCACTTCTTTTTCCATTGTACAACGTGCTCAATATCAGAGGAGAGAGAATCGGAGAGAACTTGGTCGTTTACTGTCTTAGATGCGCTACCATAGATGGTAGTGCCATCAGCATAAATGTCTACAAATGATGTAAGGATGTGATTTGGAAGATCATTAATGCAGATCAGGAAAAGAGTTGGGCTCAGGATGAACCCCTGAGGGACTCCCGCATTAAAAATCAACAGTAGATTCTTTGTTAGAGGTATGTTCAAAATGAAGGCGTCCAAGCTTCTGACGTACGTTAATGAAAGAGGCTTTGTTTTAGAATCTCACACTGCCAATATCTGCAATAGGGATATTAAACTTTCAGGTCTCAAATGCATGAATTCAGTCATAATAAAAATGCGATTTGCAATATTCTCTGATCCAATTGGGTGGAATAAAAATAAAAGATATTACTTTTTGAATATTCCTTGTGTCTTAAAATTGTCTTGAAAAATAGTTTAAGCATACTTCTATTTTTATTGCTTATCTTGTATTCATACACAATTTATTTGTGTGATATTTATGTAAATGTTACGTAATGCTTATTCTAAGAAAATAAAAGGGTTAAATATATTTGTAAAATAATTAAATCCTAAGATTATTGTTTATATAAATAATTAATTTACCCAAGGAGATGCTATGAAAAGAACACCTGTTTATTTAAACAGTTGAGAAAAGGCGCTTTCTCTTGCTATGTCTGACTACGCCATAGTACGCTCGGGTTGTTATTTTAGATAATTGAGCTTTAACTTCGTTTCTGAAATGAGAACAATTAATTAATCAGGAAATTAATTGAACCTCAAAAAGACAAAACACGTGCGTGCAAATGATTATATTTTATTAACTTTAAAGACATTCAGTTGGCGGGGGCTTTTGAGTGCCGTGGTGAATGTGGAGGTCGTCTAAGTTGCTACTGCTTCCAGGTTCACTATTTACTAGTGGTAATACCTTTAAGGACATCTTGTGCTACCAGATCAGGCAGTCTGAAGATACTGGCCTTCTGACCGAAAATACACCAAACAATAATGCGCTTGTAATTTTCTTTTCGGTTTTCAAAACTTAATCATGTTATGCAAAAGATTAGGGTTTAGGATCAGGTTTAGAATTAGGATTTGTAGTTAGGGTTTTGGATATATTAGTGTTTAAGGTTTTGCGTTAGAGTTTAGGATTAGGGCTTGTGTTATGTTTAGGATTAGGGTTTCGGGTTAGGTTTAAGATTAGAGTTTTGGATTAGGGTTTTATGTTAGCGTTTTGCATTAGGGTTAGGATGAGGGTTTGTGTTATGTTTAGGATTAGGGTTTATGATTAGGATTTTTGATTAAATTTAGGATTAAGGTTTGTGTTATGTTTAGGATAAGGGTATTGGATTAGGGTTTAGGATTAGGATTACTGGTTAGGGTTTAGGATGCATGGTCGATCTTTGAACCGCTATTATTCCTGATATTTATGAAGGACCTTCCTGATAACATTGTGTCTGAGATGGATAACATAATCCTTCTGCATAACCATCAACCCAAACTCTATGAATAAATATTTGAAGATATAAAGAACTTGAAGCATGGAAACTTTTTTATCAAAATTACTGGATTCATCTTAAAATAATCGAAAAGAATATTGGGATATATATGCTATAAAACAAAACAACCAAACCAAACTCAAGGAACAAATATTTTAAGACACAAAGAGCTGGAAGCATAAAAACTTTTACAAAGTTACTGGGATTGACATTAAATAGTCAAAAACGGTTGATATTTTTTTACACAGGAACCATTACTTATCACGGCCTGGAGACCACTTGAAGATAAGGGTTAATGGGTATACATTTGTCCCTGTAATTATAGCGGAGTAAACATAAATAGTGGGAATTTTGTAAATTGGATTACTTAGGGTACGATTCATCAAGAACTTGTTTACATTGGACTTGAAGACAATCAGATTGTGTAAGCAGGCAAAGGGAAGAGAATTCTACAAGTGTGCAGTTCTAAGAAAGAAACTTTGTTCATGGAATCTGTATTTAGGTTTAGGCACAGATAAAGAGTGTGGGAAATTATTGATAGTGGTTTTGGTTAGACGAGTGTTTTTCGTGAAAATTTGGCGAGGGGGGACCATATATTGAAGCTTACACGAGCACTTGCCATGAAAATAACGATAAATCGGAGACAGTCTCACAACCTCTCTTCTGTGGAAAAGAGGTTGTAGAGAAAAGAAAAGGGAATCCCTCACTAAACTACGAAGTCTATTTTGAACTCTGTCAAGGCAAAATAAGATACTTCTAGCAGCTCCTTCCCAAATACCGTAAAACAAAACAACCAACCGAGGAAAAGTTAAATCTATTTCGAAGATAAGGACATCAGCATCTTATTGCTTATATAAATAATTGATTTACTCGCGGAAATGCTAACTATAAAATGAACACCGGCTTATTTAAATAATTGACAAGTGAATATGTTTGTTTTACTATGTCTGGCTACACCATAAGACGACAGAGTTTCTTAATTTTGTTTTCGAAATGTGAATAAATGATTCATCTCGGAATTAATTGAGCTTTGCAAAGAAAAGACAATTGTCTGTGTTAAATATTTTTGTTGAGTTCATACGTAATTTCTATAGCAAAAACGTTTTATCGTTTCTCTACTTAAATGTTTATAATTTAGTTCGCATTGATATGTATTCTGTTTATGACGTTATAACTTATGTCAATCGCATATATATATATATATATATATATATATATATATATATATATATATATATATATATATATATATATATGCCGGGCTGACCTGCTAATATATATATATATATATATATATATATATTATATATATATATATATATATATGCCGGGCTGACCTGCTAATATATATATATATATATATATATATATATATATATATATATATATATTAGCAGTTAGCCCGGCTTTGCTCGGGCCCGATGTACTGCTAATACGAGGGGCGTGTAATAAGTAATGCCCCTGCCCGACTTCCCATAGCAGTAGAGTAACGAAACTTGGCAGAGTTTTTAGTCTTTCTCTACATAGGAACAACCCAGAGTTATGCATTTCTCCCATCGTTTAATGCAGCTCTGGAGACCGTTTTTGTAGAACACCCCAGGTTGGTCCTCCAACCACGACGTGACTTCAGAAATCAAGGCTGCATTATCTGGGAAACGCTTTCCTTTCAAAAACAACTTCATGGCTGGGAAGAGGTGAAAGTCAGAGGGTGCAAGGTAAGGAGAGTAGGGAGGAGAGGGCAGGATTTCATAACCACACGCCCGTGTTTCTGATCTAGCGACATGCGAGTTGTGGACCGAAGCGTTGTCCTGCAGGAGCAGGGTACCTTTGCTGATCTTGCCTCGCCTCTTGATTTTGATAGCTTCCCTTAATTTCCTCAAAACTGAAGCATAATAGGCTCCTGTAATTGTGGTACCCTTTGCCAGGAAATCTGTCATCACGACTCCGTCCTGGTCCCAGAAGACTGTGAGCATGGCCTTGCCAGCGGAGGGCTGCACCCTTGCCTTCTTTGGAGGTGGTGAGTCCAAGTGCTTCCACTGCATTAACTGGGCTTTGGTCTCTGGATCATAGTGATGGACCCAGGTTTCATCCTGTGTAAGCAGTCTTTTGAAAATCTTTGACTCATCTTCTTGGCACATCTCCAATGTCAATCCTACATTCACGCATTCATTTATTACACAAGAGCACGTGAATAATGGCTATCGAACTTGTTCAATTGCAAAGAGAATGTAAAACCATGTAAAACAATTAAAGATGCCGAAAGTAACTTGAAAGTATTGAAATCATGTGTAAAGAAAGTTCTTTTTTATTGTGGAGAATAGCTTAGCTCCCACTTACGGGGAATTCCTAGCGCAATATCAATTTTAGTGACACGTTTCAATAGGCAAAATTAAAAGTTCAAAAGTAAATGCTTTAAATTGTAAAATATAAAACTATAGAATTGTATAGAAGATTGTCACGCAATCACAAAAACAACAAAGGGTTTATAAGATGCACCAAAAATATAAGCAATGACTCATATATATATATATATATATATATATATATATATATATATATGAGCAAACAGTTAACAAAATATGTTAAAAACATTTTGAAATGAGTTAAAAACATATTTAATCTGAAAAGGAAACACTAGATAAATGGATAGTCCTTAATCCGCGGAGTTTCGAAGAAATACTTTCCTTCTCATCAGAGGGTAGGAATTAGCAAAATACGGGATTGATTTTTTGCATGCAGAAGTATTTGATGAAACAACAAGTAAGTCAAAGATCTTACTTGAAAACAAAAAAAAAAGAGTGAAGCAGAGGGAATATGGCAAAGAAAAAGGTTATTATACACGAATGGATAGTCTGGTAGAAGATAAATAATCTAGTGACGGTAAAATCCAAATGTAAAATTTCAAAAAAATTAAAAGAATTTCCATTTGTACAAGTAAAATCCAAGGAGATCCCATAATTGGAAGAAGATGGCTCATAATAATCCAAAGGCAGAAATCCATGGAATAATTCACAAAAATGTGTACAAGGGAAAAAAAAAAGAAAAGATTCCAATAATATTAATAAAAGAAAAATAAGATGTGCTTTTCACTCTACTTTCTTTCCGAGGCATAAATATAAACAAGATCTAGGAAGAGAGAAAAAATTTTTAAAAATAAATAAATAAAAAATAAAAATAAAGAAAATGATGATAAAGTTAAATATAAAATATAAAATAAAGCGAAACAAAAGTCAAAATGACCCAGACAGGAAATGTTAAAGGCGCGAAAAAATACATAGGGCAAAATAATATAGGTCAACTGAAATGTACAGGTCATCGCTTAAAAACATATCAGCAAGAGTTGTTAAACGGCACTAAAAGGAAAATATAAATAAATAAACAAATAAGTAATAAATACATAGAAAATAAAGAATAAATAAATAAAATATATATATATATATATATATAATATAATAAAAAATAAAATATAAAATATAAAATAAAATAAGATAAGGATAAAAATAAATATAAAAAAATAGAAATTATTTAAGGGGAGAGGATGGCCGGTATCTGCAAATTCAGAAAAAAAGTAAGTAAATGCATATAGTAAAATGACAGTGTGGGTAGATTGATATATTAGATAGATAGGAAAGTTTAAAGAATAAAACAGAAAATGCAGATAAAAAACCGGCCATGCAAAGAAGAGATAAAGAATTAAAATAAAGGATTATTAAATTATAAAGTATTAAGAAGTATTATATATATGTATATATATATATATATATATATATATAAACTCACGTATATATTTATTTAGCTATAACGAGAAAAAATATACCCACTCTATTTTCCTTCTTATTTAATTGGTTTATTTGTGTAATACTATTAAATGAATCGCTATCTAAAATATAAATGATCTTTTTTTTTCATTTTTACTATAATCTTGTTAAAGTAAAATAAGTTGTTTAGAAATATTGGCGAAACCAATTAAGATGACCAAAATAAGATTTTACCAATATTTAAATAATGTATGGTAAAAATGAAAGCGTTAAACTAAACGTGTTTAAGTAACTTTGATATTTAATGAAAAAAAGAACACACAGATAGAATATAATATCATATTTCATTTTTTATCATAATTTTTTTAATATTCGTCAAATCCTTTTCCAATCACCTAAATTGGTTTCGATATTACTCGCAAACAACTTATTTTCTTAAACTATATTTTAGTAAAAAGATAAAAACCATTCTATGAAAGCCAGACAGCCCCCATTATTTTATTATGCCACAAACATAAACACGCTTATCACAATATTCTTATGATGATCTGTATTAAATACGAATTCTTGTTATACTTTGTGACATATTTCCCTTTTGTGGATGTCAGGCGCGAACGCATACCCCATAATGTTATTATACTATCTGCTTTCAAACTGAAACATACTTATACACTTACGCGGACAGATATCAAAAGTGTTCTTTTTGTTGTTGTAAAAGCATATTTTTATTCTGTGGAAGTAAGGTATGAACCCAGACCCCCTACCCATATTTATTATACCATTCTTGTCTAAACTTAAACATACTTATCAAATTTTTCTTATGCGAATCTATATCAAAAGCCTCGTAAAAGTTTATTTTAGTTTTTTATTTCCATTCTTTTGGGACCCGGTGCGCACGCAGACCTCGCCCTTTTAATAAACCACTTCTCCTGTTACCAATTTTTTTCTCATTGCTACCTCTACTATCAGAGTAGGTATTTATTTGCTTCCCCACATAAGCAAAATATGACACAAGGTCGGTGTTTATGTGAGGTGAGGGGAAGGGGATGGTATATATAGGGTTGCCCCTACATGTACCAACAACCAATTGCCACAAGATCAATGCTCACAACGTACAGCATCTGCCGGAACAGATGGTATTTATTTGCTCCCCCACCGAGCAAATTAGGCACAAGGCCGATTTTTAATGTGAGGAGTAAAGGGGAAATGGGGACCAACTCCCCGGGGAGTAAGGGAGCTGGATAGTGACAATTGGTATGAAGGGTTGCCCCTACATTGACCAAGGTCTTATATGTGGGGTCGCCCCCACATATGGTCTTTGCTTGCAGTATCTGCCGGAACAGATGGTATTTATTTGCTCCCCCACCGAGCAAATTAGGCACAAGGCCGATTTTTAATGTGAGGAGTTAAGGGAGGGGGGAGGGAAAAAGGGGACCAGCTCCCGAGAGGTGGGAAATGGGAGCTGGTTAATGGTCAGGCATGTGGGGTTGCCCCCACATCTGGTCTTTGCTAGTCATAGCTAGTCATAGCTTGCAGCATCTGCCGGAACAGATGGTATTTATTTGCTCCCCCACCGAGCAAATTAGGCACAAGGCCAATTTTTAATGTGAGGAGTGAAGGGAGGGGGGAGGGAAAAAGGGGACCAGCTCCCGAGAGGTGGGAAATGGGAGCTGGTTAAAGGTCAGGCATGTGGGGTTGCCCCCACATCTGGTCTTTGCTAGTCATAGCTAGTCATAGCTTGCAG
The DNA here is from genome assembly GCF_053919585.1 of Euprymna scolopes. NCBI lineage: Eukaryota > Metazoa > Mollusca > Cephalopoda > Sepiida > Sepiolidae > Euprymna > Euprymna scolopes. The sequence continues at coordinate 81,298,600 of NC_136513.1, read as the reverse complement.
TATCTGCCGGAACATATGGTATTTATTTGCTCCCCCACCGAGCAAATTAGGCACAAGGCCAATTTTTAATGTGAGGGGTGAAGGGAGGGGGAAGGGAAAAAGGGGACCAGCTCCCGAGAGGTGGGAAATGGGAGCTGGTTAAAGGTCAGGCATGTGGGGTTTCCCCCACATCTGGTCTTTGCTTGCAGTATCTGCCGGAACAGATGGTATTTATTTGCTCCCCCACCGAGCAAATTAGGCACAAGGCCGATTTTTAATGTGAGGAGTGAAGGGAGGGGGAAGGGAAAAAGGGGACCAGCTCCCGAGAGGTGGGAAATGGGAGCTGGTTAATGGTCAGGCATGTGGGGTTGCCCCCACATCTGGTCTTTGCTAGTCATAGCTAGTCATAGCTTGCAGTATCTGCCGGAACAGATGGTATTTATTTGCTCCCCCACCGAGCAAATTAGGCACAAGGCCGATTTTTAATGTGAGGAGTGAAGGGAGGGGGAAGGGGAAAAGGGGACCAGCTCCCGAGAGGTGGGAAATGGGAGCTGGTTAATGGTCAGGCATGTGGGGTTGCCCCCACATCTGGTCTTTGCTAGTCATAGCTAGTCATAGCTAGTCATAGCTTGCAGTATCTGCCGGAACAGATACTACACTTTGATCCCAGCCCGAAGGCCAAGAACAACAGAAAAAAAAAGTATCTGCCGGAACAGATGGTATTTATTTGCTCCCCCACTGAGCAAATTAGGCACAAGGCCGTTTTTAATGTGAGGTAAAAACCAGCTCCCCTAAAAGTAGGCAAAAAGGGGGCACTCTGGTTACCAAAAATAATAATTGTCCCAGTATAGAGGGTTTCCCCTCCATTGACTGGTACAAATTATCTTAAGTGCAGCATCTGCCGGAACAGATGGTATTTATTTGCTCCCCCACTGAGCAAATTAGGCACAAGGCCGTTTTTAATGTGAGGTAAAAACCAGCTCCCCTAAAAGTAGCCAAAAAGGGGGCACTCTGGTTACCAAAAATAATAATTGTCCCAGTATAGAGGGTTTCCCCTCCATTGACTGGTACAAATTATCTTAAGTGTAGTATCTGCCGGAACAGATGGTATTTATTTGCTCCCCCACCAAGCAAATTAGGCACAAGGCCGATTTTTAATGTGAGGAGTGAAGGGGAAATGGGGACCAGCTCCCCGGGGAGTAGGGGAGCTGGATAGTGACAATTGGTATGAACGATTGCTCCTACATTGACCAAGGTCTTATATGTGGGGTCGCCCCCACATATGGTCTTTGCTTGCAGTATCTGCCGGAACAGATACTACACTTTGCTCCCAGCAAAAGTGCCAGGTAGTTATTTATTTGGTGTCCACCACAACAAAATGTGGCACAAGGCTGGAAGGTGGAGACTAGGCAAGCTCCCCTAAAAAAGGGGCACTCTTGCCTCATCAAAAATTGCTTGGCCACCCCGGTCGGCATTCCCCGGTAGGGGCACCTCAGGCGACAAGCAATTAACTTGCCCCACCGGAAAGCCCAGTGGCAAGGCCTGGGAGGGTGTACCTCCTAGGTAATACCCAAGCGGTGTACCTCAGTCCGACAGGTGCTGGGCCGAATCTCGACCCCTCACCTGTCAAGAACGGATTCTTGACGAGTCCTCTACCCTGTTTCCCTCCAGCCGAAGCCGCTAGGAGACACATCTCATGATCCAAGTTGTATTATGGGGTATGTGCCAGGTATGTGATCGGTTTAGTATAATAGTAAACAATATAGGAGCCCATTAGTGTTAACACACACACACACACACATATATACACACACACACGTAAACTTTATTATATAGATATATAAGATTTGTTGTTGGCGTTTTATAGCGAAATTAACTTCGAAACGCTGTTATTTTTTAACTACAAGAGTGTGAGTTAATATAGAAACGTTGTTTTAATTTGAATAAAATAAATACGCATCAAGTGCGCTTGAAAGCCAAATCACAACGTCGTATTAGGAAAATGAACAAATATTTTACTTGTTTGAAATTTATAATAAATATATTTTAGAGATATACTCCATCTTCAGTATGTTGTTTTGTTTTTTTTCTCCTTTTTTTTTCTTCTATCTTGCCATGTTTTAAAGTTGGAGAACAGAAAAGACTTGCAAACAGAATTTTGTTTCTCCAACTTTAAAACATGGCAAAGAAGAAGAAAAGAAAGAAAAAGCAAAACAATAATATAATGTAATATTTGTCTATATAAATAAAAATATCACACACACACACACACATATATATATATATATATATATAAAACACTACCATATCTTAATCATATATATATATATATATATATATATATATATATATATATATATATATAATTAAAATATGGTAGTGTTTTAATATACGGTTAAGTGGCAGTTTTAGTCATTTAAAACTGCTTTAAGGATTAACCGCACACTCATTTTTTGACCAAATTTCAAGCAATTCTTACAGTTTATATATCACCTTCTCAGCTATACTGTGAAAAATAAATTTATAATTATAGTCCAATAAATCTAAAGTCATGATGAATTTTCTGGTATTCAAAATCGTTAAAATATATAAAGAGGTGAGCGACGTTTTTATGACTGGTTTCCATAGCAACCACGTCGCTTCATCGACTACTGTTGTTACCAATTCACTGCTGTCGCAAAAAGAGAAGTAACAAGTGAAACAGAGAAAATGAAGGCATGACAGGGAGATAATTGGCGTGATTTTATTGAAACCAGAGATGTGCCGTACATTGTTGTTACATATGTGTTTATGGGGGGGGGAATATAAGACTGAAATGAAATAAAGAACTTATTGGAGGCTTGGATAAATCATGGATTACAATAGAAAAATGCGAGCATGAAAAGTAGTATGGTTAAGCTAAAACATGGAAAAGTAAAGACATATTTGTTAAAACTGAGAGAGAAAATGGCAAGGTATTCTAGTAAAATATATAATAAAGTGTTAACTTAAAATATTGCAGTATTAAGACTTTTTCTATAATTCAATTTAAAGCATTATATAATTAATTCTTAATGCTGCAATATTTTAAGTTAAGAGTGGCTTCCGGGCCTTGATAAGTGGTGACCTCCATGTAAAACAAAAAAAAATAAATGCATTCCCGTTTTATCACGTTAAGCAGAGGGGATTGTTTTAGCGCCGTCTCTGCGACACGACACTGGCTTGTAACTGTCAATACGTTCCACTAATATAGATATTCATTTATCGAGTTTTATTGATTGTTTTGCCTACCTTACCCAATAAATAGCTATGTATGTACTTACAGGGCTAAGCTTCGTTGATTTGACGAAAACCGGTGTGCCAGGAAGATTTAGCATGCCTGGATACTTTATTACACGCTGAGCCGAGCAAAACAAAAACTCGTCGCTATAAACTGCATGCCCAAGTGCGTTACAGATAGAATGGGAATTGGGTAACATAAATCTGTGATCGGTCAAATATGATTGATGATATTAGATTAGATGACATTTCCGCGCGAATAATTGTTTCTTTATGTGTTCATAAAATATACATTTTCTTCTATCCAGTTTCTCTTTCCATTTGTCTCTATGACTCATCAGCCTGGCTGAACATAGCGAGATTTCAAGTGACCACCCATTGACTGATTAGAACAGGCGCGGTGGAAACTGGGAATCCGATTGGCTGACTAAAAATTCAATAGCATGTGCGAGGTAACCATAACTCGTTGCATAAGCCTGACGAATTCTCACGAGAATGAAACGCGGAATATTCTGTGTAGCTTAATTTCACTATATATTTTGTTATAACTTACTACTATATATATATATAATTTAAAGGAGATTAGAATAATAGTCTAAAGAGCTAAGTGTATTTTAATGTAATAGTGAAATTACTAGTTTAATTAAAATACAGGAAATGCTCGTTGTAATTTAGATATATAATAAGCTCGATAGTTAAATGTCCTAGAGCTAATTCAATATTAAGTAATGTGATTTATAATTTAAAAAATTTTAAAATTTTTAAAATTTAAAAATCAAAATTTAATTAAATTAAAAATCAGTTTCATAAGAAGGAACAACAACAAAGTCAATTATCTTGTTGTTCCTTCTTATGAAACTGATTTTTAATTTAATTAAATTTTGATTTTTAAATTTTAAAAATTTTAAAAATTTTTAAATTATAAATCACATTACTTAATATATATATATATATATATATAATTAAATTGAGAAATTTTTAAAAACTTTGAAGTGTCGAATATATGATAAAATCATTTTTGTTTATTGCTTTTTTTTTTTTGTAAGTCTTATATTTCGCTAATACATAGCCTCATCAGGGTCGAAAGTCCGGTTCGTGAATTTATATTTCTTCATTTTGGTACTATGGCGAAGAGACGAGAAATTACATGTTGGTACTTTAATATACACACACACACACACACACACACACACACACACACACACACACATATATATATATATATATATATATATATTGTCATCCACATACAGTATCGCTTCGTTGTATCAGGACTCATGAGTGTGGCTATATAAGAACCTTCTCCTAGCCGAGGATCGAATGATTGATAGTCGGCAGTTCTACCCATCGACCCACGGAAGCGGCGCCCGCAAATGACCTCAACAAATGTCCATTTCAAGCAAACATTCCTCCACCACTTTACTAGTGCTGAAGCCGTTTGTTATTGTTTACAAACAAACAGCGAGCCCCGCATTTTTCAGCCAATTAAGTAGCGGGTGAGATAATTTACGACAGTGCTCTATCCAAAGAGGAGAGTTTAAAATATATTTGTAGTCATCCACTTACACTACTGTTTCGTTGTATCACGACTCCTTAGATCAGTGTGGCTAGAAAAGGAGTTGACATGCATATATATATATATATACATATATATACATATATATATACATATATATACATATATATACATATATATATACATATATATACATATATATATATATATATATACATATCAGCTTCTTTAAAAACACTCTAAGTAAAATTTAAATTCGTTCACATGCGCAGATCATGACGTTGTTTTGGGCTCATATCAAGTTATTAAGTTAGATCCATGTCCAAGGAATTTATATCTAAAATTTCAATTGTTTATACCCAAAATTGTCGAAGGAGAAGGTAGGGTTCTCCAAGGTAAAATCATTGAACTTTGACTCCTTAACAGCCAAATTTCTGGGCGCAGACGGATTACAAAGATTTTCCCAAAGCTCAGTACCCTGTATATCTAATTTCGAGTCTGTAGACGTACAATTGACGGAGTTATTGCGTAGGGAAATGCACACACTCACACACACACACACGTTTTCTTTTAGAGATCTATAGATATATATTGTTTATTTTGGCAATAACTCATTATTCATGCACGTCTAATTGAACATGACAGTATTTTTTCCGATCTTTCTGGATATCTTTTCCATTTGCCAAGCGGTCTTTTTAATTTCAGCACACATCCTATACAAAATGGCGCCCAAAAGTTGTTATAAAATAGGAAAATCGAAATAAAAAAAAGAAAAGAAAAAAGAAAAGAAAAATAATTCACCCCAACCCTCCTACACTCACCTTTACAGCCAAGTAAACAAAGAAAAGTTATAAATACACGAAGCCTCAAAGAAAAATAAAAATAAAACAGCAACTCTTGCTCCTGATGATAATCAGATACACCGATAGAAAGCGCTTGAGAAGAATATAGTTGACTAACAATTTAGGGCGCCATTTTATATAACAAGTCTGCTGAATTAAAAAAAAAAAGATCGGAAAAAAGAAAAACTCGTGTTCAATCAGATGTGCTTGAATATATATATATATATATGAACCCTTTTTTGGGGTCAACGGCCAACTAGCACCGTGTGTGTTTGGGCTATGTGTGTGCTGGGGTGGAGAAGGCTCCCGTAAGCCGTAGTGAAGGCAACCTTTCTAGGAGAATCAAATCTCTGATTTAAAAAAATCATAAAGCGGGAGACCAGTACCCACATTAAGCTGGTCTGCAGTTTAACTTGTTGCTGGCTATCTTGCTCTTGCTTGTTGCTGGATCTCAACATTTTGAACCGAGAGAGAGAGACTAAGTCGTCGTACAAAGCTTAGACACTGTAATATCATCTGTGTATAGATACTCCTTCAGATATTTGTCTATAAAAATGGTCTTGTGGCGATGGAAGCTATTTTGGGGCTCATGGACTTTAAATGTCTGAGGGAGTGGCACTCGTCTGACAAGACGTTACAATCGTATATATATATATATATATATATATATATATATATATATATATATATATATATATATATTGTTGAGATGATTAACTAGAATCGGAATCATAAATCGCAAAATGATGGATTTTTCGGGAAATCTAAATCGATACTGAAATCAGAAAGATTTGAGCTGAATTTCCAATTCTAAAAACGATTATTTTTCTAAACTTAATTTCCCGTTGGAAATACCAATCATATATATTTGTAGTTCTTGACTATAAATCAACCTAAAATCTATAGATCATAATAGCATTAAAATTCGGTGTAAATTTATTTTTTGTTGCGCAAAAACAACAAAAAATTGGGATTCAATATCGATTTGCTATGTAACAATTTCAAGAATGCAGTTGATTGACCAAGTTACGAAAAAACGTTTGAGAATTAAATAATAAAAATACATTTCTAACAAAAACTATTGTCAAACATGCGATTACAGATTAAACCTTTTAAAAATGTGTTTCTTTATATTTTTATTCGCTTATTTTAAGCTTTAAGAAGTTTGTTTGCTTCGTTGTTATAGATCGGGTTTTATCTGGTGTAACTTTTGTCCAGTTCAGGGTGGAACAATTTTATAATGTGTGACTTTCAAGTGTGAGAAAATCTATCAATGTTCAAAGGACATGTTTTGATTTGAATAAATCGATTCAAGAATTAAAAGATTTTCGCACATATCCGTGAGAACACGCTTGGTTTCGATTTTCTATGGCTGATCGTAAAACAAGTGTCTTATATATATATATATATATATATATATATATATATATATATATATATATATATATATATATATAATATACCAATTCTATATATATATATATATATATATATATATATATATATATATATATATAAAGCGTTAAATGGGAGTAGAAGACCATAAAATCTAGTAATAAATATTACTCTTCCTTTATTAGAAATCATTGGTCAGTACACAGGTACTTACAGAGAATGCTGTCGTAAAACTTCACTTGTTAATTCTCTTCAGTCCACTGAAAGACGCGATGAAGACTGACACTTTTCAAACATTAAAATGTCAGTGAATTTTTATAGTAAATACACTTGAAATATATTTTCTGATAAGAATTTACAAACATGTTTTTATAAATCTTTGTTTAAGACAACTAAATTTAAATTTTAATGTATATTTTGTCGGACTAGATGGATCCATATATATATATATATATATATATATATATATATATATATATATATATAAAACAGACAAAAGTGGCGCGCGCGATTTTGTATGTCCGCGCAAGTCTTTTTATTTGGGTGGGGGGTTTCGACTAACTGAGTATTTTTGGAGAACTTTTTATATACTTCCTAGATTATAATATCTACGATTTGCGAACGGACGTCGTCTCTACATTTATTTATTTTTAATTCCATCTATTCCGTTATTTCGCGTGTTTGTTTGTCTTTTTCGTATATATAAAGCAAAACTAAGCTGAGCCTAGGGAACCTAGGCTAGTATTACATGAATACGTTAATTCCAGTCACTTAAGGTCGATTAATAATATCGGATATAATAAAATATTTTCTTTTGATGTTAAAAGATACAGATTTTAGATAGATATAGAACGGAGAACAATGATACACCAACCTTTTTCCATTGGGTAATACACGTGGGGAACATTAATCCATTCTAAGAAGTATGAAGCCTTATGTCTCTGAGTAATCCAATCCACAATACAAAAATCAGTCTAATTGAAGTTTTCATGTTCTCAGTACTCCAAATTGGTGGCCTTGTGTCATTCAGTTAGGAAGTTAGCCTCTTTAAATTACATAAATTTGTTCTGTTTTTTCTCTTTTCTTTTAACTGTATCACCTAAGGAGTTTTCCTGTTTCAGTTAAGGCGCGAATGACTTTCTGCCTATCCTACGACGTTCGATCAAAGCGGGAAAACGTGTGTCTCAGACAACACGCGTAACATGCGTTCACATGCATGAGTGTCGTTCACCCACGCATGTCAACCAAATAAAATAAAGGGTCACTGATTGGCTAACCCCCATTGTATTTTTTATTTCCTTTTTAGTTTACATGCCGCAACTGCCCTGTCTTATGGCGACGCTGTATTTGCTGATTACCTGGCATCGCTTGCTTATCAGGAACGTCAGAAACACTATGCAATAAAAATAGAAAGCCAAGGTGTTAATGCGGTATCTAGAGCCGGAGACCCAACAGATCCTTAGCTAAGTCGTCACTGCTGCGCCAGCCAGAGCCCTGGGTTTTGGATGTAGACTGATCGACAGGTCCTGTGATATTGGGCCTCACCGGCAAAAAGGTCGTAAACTTTTATTCTCCGTAGAAGATCAAAGTCTTTCTTTGCTTCAGCAGCAGCCAAAACGTTTTCACCACCATAACACTCAAACTTACTAATAGCTTCAGTTGTCCATACACCTGGATTCTTTCATTTTTTCGGCCTGTTTTGTTGCAAAAAATGCAGTCTAGCTTAAAGATGATCTTTTCACTCTCCTCAGATAGACAACGAGGTTGTCGAGAAGGAACTTGGGAGCAAACATCAAACATTCGAGGAGCAGAATGTCTTACTTGTTATGCCTGCGATATATTCCATTATTAATTTCGGAAAATTTCCATTTTCAAATGGTTGGCGTAACAGGTCGATTCAAAGCATGCTAGATGATGGAGTGGAAGTTGGGTAGCTATGTGGGGCCTCGGAGCAAATGTGAGTAGGGGATTTATGTATGGTATGATTAGGTAATTAATTAACATGTTTATAATTTTATTTATTCCTATTTATTTGTCTTTTTTTTAAGTAAGACATTTTACCAATACAACTGAATAAATATATGTATATATAAACATGTATGTATGTACTTATTGATTTGTAAATCGCCACTTGTTCTCGACTTCTCTTACCAACAACGACTACAATTCATTCCTCGCATTGTGACAGCCTTCTAAATCTCTACTACGTACCTATCCCACACAATGATTCAAGCAAACTACATATCAATCATATGTATATATATATATATATATATATATATATATATATAAAGTCATCATGGCAAGTGTTCGGCTGAGCTCCATTCTATGGTTTCCCCCTCGCACTACTTTCACAAGAAACACCCGTCTACCAGAAAACACTATCACTAATTCCCTCCACTCTTTATCTGTGCGTAAATATAAACGTAGATTCCATGAACAAAGTTTCTTTCTTAGAACTGCACGCCTATGGAATTATCTTCCGTTTTTCTGCTTTCCAGCTGATTACAATATGGTTGTCTTCAAGTCTAACGTAAACAAGTTTTTGATGAGCCGTTCCATATAAGTTAAAAAATTTACCGAATTTCCATTACTAATGATTACTATATTGTCTAATTTCTACTGTGCACTCTTTAACCCTTATCCTCGAGTGGTTTCTTGGCCTTGGTGAGTGATGATTCCTATGTAAAAAATTATGTATAGTAGCGTTTCGCTGTATCAGAAGTCATCAGTGCGACTAGACTAGCACGTTTCCTTAGCTGTGGATTGAACCTACAACCATTGCGCTGATAGTCGGCAGTTTTAAGTACTGGATCATGGATCGGTCGTAAATATCTTGTCAAATGTCTATTAAATAAACATTCCACCATTACTTTAGGGTGAGGCAAAATAGGTGGACCATTTTAGGGGATCAGAACAGTCACAGAACTGTATCTCGAAATTATAATAAATCAATAAATAAATGTTTTTACCGCCAACCTACGTTTGGTTCAGACTGTATATAATTTTTGTCAGTAATTATTAATAATATTTCTTTCCACGTACACTAGTTTCTTATGCTAACGCAATCATCTGTTCAGGAAGTTATAATCATTTGTTTTCGCGGAAGTTTAACCCAGTCCAAAAGTCAACCTTAGCTTTGCACACCAGCGTTGTTCAACTCGGCGATCAAGACTTAACACTCAAATGGAATTGAAAGAAGTTACGTATGAAGTCATGTATTCGTCATAATTCGGAATGCGAAGAGAGTATGCGAACGAACTAAAAGTTTGTTTGTGATGCACGCAGCTTATTTACTGTTTATTCTTCTCTGTCTGTTCTATTTAATTTTGCCTTCTTTTTTTTTATCTCATAACGGTTCTCTCTGAAAACTGGACATATTATTTTTTTCACGTGACTGCTAAAACCGCAAACGATTGATGATAACTGTAATACAGTTTGGTTACGATTTACTATCTCTATGGTTTCCCTTGCTCACTCGGTCTTTTTCTCAGAATTTTTTTCTTTTATAATTTTAAACTGATCTTACTAGTTTAGTCTAATATTTAAAAAAAAAAGCTTTCCTATTTCTCTCTACACACACACACACACACGCACACACGCACACACACGCACACACGCACACACGCACTCACGCACACACACACACACACACACTACATACACAAAGACGCACATTATGGAGATCGTGGCCACCATTTTGTAAAACAATTTTTCAATTGAGCTTTTTTGTCATTGGCTACTCAAATCGCTATGTCATTTACAGATATTTGTATACACTCATGTCACCAGGTTCTTGTATGTTTAGAAATTCACTTGGACGCCATATTTATATTTAAAAAGAAAAGTTATTGAGGACAGCGTGTAGTCAGGTCTTTCCTGCTTGAAACCTCGCCAGCAAAAGTATTGTAAATCAACACTCCGAAGTGACGTGGTCTCGCTTGCCCTCACTTTGCGGTCACCTTTGACCTTTAAGGTGTCACTAAAACTTACCATTCAAAACCGGACCTCAATGTGTAACATACGATAACTAAACTTGCAAATTGAACAGTTTCGTCATTAGAAGTTAATTTTAAAATGTCCTGAACTTAAAAAAAACAAAAACTATTAAATCAAAAACAGTAACAGATGAGAATAATTAGTTTCACAGACGTGTTGAGTTTATATCAACGAACTTCCTATCTAAAAAAAATAAAAGGCTCCCCGTGTTCTGATTTTTATGACCAAATCAAAGAGTTTGTATATAATACGATAGCCCTTTAAGATTTTCTCGTTAACTTTGGTCTCTTGGGAAATTAAACCAGCGGCGCATCTTTAGAACTACAAAACAGTGTGCTCTCACAGGTTCGTTGATACCGAAATACTGTTGACATTTGGTATGAAAGTATGTCTTGTCGCTGCGCGTTCATTAAATGAGTGAGGTCACGCGTCAGGGGAGATATTTAAGAGAGTCAGCTGATCAGTTTCGCGAGACAAGCGTTGTTTCTCTGTAAGGTTGCCTGCGGGATAGATGCCTATTGGGAGGCAAGCTTTGCGCAATAACTAACCATACTCTCCTGAACCGGCACTTCCTGAGGGCTATGACAAAGTTCTATTGCAGATAACCCCGGAATATATGGGACCCCCCCACCCACATGCAGCAACTGGTCATCCGAAATAATCACCTATTTAGTACGGATTAGACAAATCATCGCTTAATTTCATTGGTCTAACAAAAATTTAGTATACGTATAACTATGTCTATGACAAGAGAATATTTTTATCATTGTTTTGACTCTCGAGTATATATCCGACAGTCAGACACGGTTACTCGATCGAGCACCACATTACACTATCTAAAACATTTAATATATTAACTGATATATAATCGAGAGACAAAATAATGAAAAGAATATTCTCTTGTTACAGCCCTACTTATCACTAGGGCTATGACAACAGCATATTCTTACCTTGTTTAGACTCTCAGGTATATATCCATTTATATCTTATATGTTTTTTATGTAGAGTGATGTGGTTCTCGGTTGATTAATTGTGTCTAACTGTGCCGGATATATTCTCGAGAGACAAAACAATGAAAAGAATATGCTGTTGTCATAGCCCAACTTATCACGCATTAATACCAACACACGCGCACACATACACACATGTAGAAGAATGTGAAGAAGAAGAAGAAGAAGGAGGAGGAGGAAGAAAAGAAAATTAAAAAGTAGAACAACAAGAACATTAATAAATATAAAAGCATAAAAACAAAGAAGAAAAAGAAGAAGAAAAATACATTAGAAAGAGAAGAAAGAGAAGAAAAACAATAAAAGAGAGGAGATGGAGGATAAGGCTTCAGGAACTTCGAACACTTAACGAAATCGAATGCGAAATTTATTACCTACTAATCAACCAGCGCTTATGAAGTCTAAAAGGTAACTCGAGGATAAGGATAAATGTGTTCATCAGCGGCGAAAAAAAACACCTTGATGATTGATGACGATCGTTAAATTGTGATATATATATATATATATATATATATATATATATATATATATATATATATATATCGAGAACTTCCATAGAAAACTTATAACGAAAAATTTTCATTTAATTGGAATTTGTAAAGATCTTTCATCTCTGATCTCTAGATTTATTTGAATAAATATTACAGATTTCAATTGTGTTTTATTATCAATCAACCTCATTGATTTAATTTCGATGAGTGAATATATTTTAAGTTATGGACATCATTTTCATAATCGTTTTTGAAGAATTAATTTCGTTTTTTGCATCATTTATAAACCCCGTCATATACACCCATACACCATGTATATATATATATATATATATATATATATATATATATATATATATATATATATAGCCAGTAGAGTTTAGTTTCCTAGAAGTACATCCAATGAAACAACATGTGTCTTCCAAAATAGTGCTCAATGCGTGAACAGAGCAGGTATATTATAGACGTCACTTGTCCTCTTACCGTTTTATGACTCCCACCCAGGTTACATTCTAACTTGACAAACGAAATAGGAAAATGTATTTGATTGAAATATCACTTTCGACGGTAATTCTTGGCCTGAAGATGTAATCCCCCAACGCGGGTGATTACAGAAACATGTATGCACATATGTAGCCATTCATGTTTGTATAAATAAAATTAATATATATATATATATATATATATATATATATATATATATATATATATCGGATAGTGTTAATTGTTACACCCTTCAGTGATGATCTCCGAAAGGCCGATACACTAGTGTTTGTAAGTATTTAATAATTATTATAGTAAATAATTATGTCAGCCCATTTAAGAAACTCGTTTCTTTCCGTTGAGTACTTTCAGTTGAAATAAACTTGGTCAATTTAGTTCTTATGTGCAGATCATCATATAATGATTTGATCACTAGGCCCGTGACAGCCGCAAATTCTTTTCACTCTTTTGACTTTCGAGTATATATCCGAGACAGTAAGACACAGTCAATCAACCGAGAACCACATCCGTCCATATAAAAACATATAAGATATTAACGGATATATACTCCAGTCAAAACAATGGAAAGAGTATTCTGTTGTCACAGCTCTATAGATAACTCTGATAGACGTTTAAAAGCATTTAAAAAATAAATGATTAAATTTCAACAATATTTCTCCCGGTTGCTAAATGGATTAGGTCCTTGCTTATTAAAGCAGATATGGCTTCTGGCACATCTACCGACTAGTGTTAATCGTAACATACTGCACTTATGATTCGCCGGGTTCGAATCTATCGATTGGTGTAAATCGTGCCACCCTGTACTGATGATTCCTGAGAGGATAAAATACTAGTGTCTGTAGGTATTTAAAAAATTTTATAGTAAATAATAATAATAATAATAATAATAATAATAATAATAATAATAATAATAATATATATATAGAGAGAGAAAGACTTGTTTGTAATATACCGAATTTTACTGGGTTTGTATAATTCAGTAAATCTTCATATGCCAACAAATTTTAAGCCCAAAATAGATGACTTAAACTGTAAGTTACAAAATTATCATATTTCATAATTGAGTATTCATATACTGTATTAACAAAACCAAGAGTTCAAAAAAGAATCGATAGCAACCAAAAGTGTATTTCATTGTTAGTTACAATTGTTTCAAGACTAATTGGACAAATTCAAACATTATGTCGTTTGAAAACGTCTACATTATCAGCCTCTTTTCAGAAATTTTTTCATGGTATCTTCTTATGACAGGTTTTAAAATAGTGATACGAAAATTAGGTGATATATAAATATTTAAATAAGCTCCTGACAAAGATGCGTCCGGGATAAATGTTTTCGCATGTTTTACTTCCTTTAAGGGAAATGTCTTTACATATTTTTCTATTGTTAAAGTGTTCTTATTCAATAAGTCTGAAGAGAGGCTGGTTATGTGAAAATTTTCAAACGCAATTATGTTTGAATTTGTCCAATTAGTCTTGAAACAATTGTAACTAACAATGAAATACACTTTTGGTTGCTATCAATTCTTTCTTTGAAGTCTTCGTTAATTGTTTTTTGTTTTTTTTTGTTTTTTTTTTGTTAGCGATACTCTTTGAACAAATTCAATTATTTATACAAAAGTGCATTTTTACCTAAATGCGAGTTGGGAATAATTTTCCCTTTGACCAATTTGGTACCCCTAAATCGGGAGCGGCATATATATATAATTTTTAAAATATAATTATCCACTGACACGTGTTTCGTCGTCTACGACTAATTAGAATGGCTGAATTATATTTTTAAAATAATATATATATATTATATTTTATGACACAGAATAGATGTACCCTGTTGCTAAAAATAATATATATATATATATATATATATATATTGTTGCTAAAAATAATATATATATATATATATTTTGTTGCTAAAAATAATATATATATATATATATATTGTTGCTAAAAATAATATATATATATATATATATATATATATATATATATTATTTTTAGCAACAGGGTACATCTATTCTGTGTCATAAAATATGATTTTAATATCATACACTTGTATTTACGACACAGCAGAAAAAGAAAACACAGTTTTGTCGAGTTCATATCCAACGGCAGAAATCAACGTTCAAAAGTGTTAGGCATTAAGTTTAGTTGCTTACTCTGCGTTCATTCAGAAGAATGAAAATAACTTTTTGCCACTAGAACTTTACGTTGAATGAAATTCATTTTGCGCATTTCGATCCGCAGCGAATTTTCTTGTGAAACTTTAAAATACCTCAGAGATTGTCACAATGAGGAAGCTTCCCATACCGTATCTTCGCTGTTGCCCACATTTCATAGTCTTACTCCGCTTCCATTATGGCACCAACCGAATGTAACACTAGGTTCCTTCCTCCCGTCAGCAAATAACACCGTACTATATTTTTTATTAGTATACAGCGTGTTCCAAAAGTCATGGACACATTTTGACAGTGAATATCTCGAGAACTGTTATGGATATCAAAACGCATTTGGTATTTAGTTTTATAAGAGTCTGCATTTGCTGATTTCTTGTGTCTTGTCAATCCTCGTTTTGATGTGGTTGGTTCTAATTGCGTTATCTTGTTCAGCTGTTATTAGTGACTCAGTTTCCCTGTTAAGGTTTCCTTTTTGTAGCTATTTCCAAGTGTTTTCGTTAGTCTCTTCTTTTGTCATCCTTATAAAACGTCCATGTAGTTGTTTCTCTTCCCATTTTTCTTTCCTTGGCTTATTCAACGTCTCTTTTTCTGTCTTCTTTGTTTCTTCAATGTCTTTTGCTGCAGTAATTATTCGTTATTATTATTATTATTATTATTATTATTATTATTATTATTATTATTATTATTATTATTATTATTATTATTAATAT
The DNA here is from genome assembly GCF_053919585.1 of Euprymna scolopes. Classification (NCBI taxonomy): domain Eukaryota; kingdom Metazoa; phylum Mollusca; class Cephalopoda; order Sepiida; family Sepiolidae; genus Euprymna; species Euprymna scolopes. Next base: position 81,282,726 of record NC_136513.1, on the reverse strand, counting down.
TATTATTATTATTATTATTATTATTATTATTATTATTATTATTATTATAGTAACGATCAAACAAAGTGGATTACTAATTCCGATATTATAATTTCCTAACGTTTATTCATTGCGATCACACACACAAACACATACAATCACACACACGCACATATATGTTCATATACAGACGTATATATATATATATATATATATATATATATATATATATATGTCTATACATATATATACGTCTATATATATACACGTCTATGCATATATATATATATATATATATATATAATTGAATTGAATAAAAAAATAAATTGCATCCTATCGTGTTGAAAGAATGATTGATATTATAGATAAAATACCGATATAAGAAATAGTTCAATAATGACAAATAAAATTGGAAAATTTGCAAAGTTTATTAAATCAACAAGTATTACAGTAAGGAATATAAAAAAAATGTATTTTCATATTCCTTGCATGAACATTTGATAACTTTTGTAAACTCTCCAATTTTATTTTATATGATTGTAATATTTCTTATGTATATCTATCTATCTATGTATCCATATGTCTTCTACTCTTATAAGAATTTTGTCTGTGTGCGTATGTTTGTGAGTTCATTCCGTATGTACTCTAATACGGCTGGGACGATTAATATGAAATTTCACATAAATGTCATTTATGTGTATATTCGTAGATAGCGTTTGTATCGAAATGTCTTCGATAAGTATCGATAACCGATAATCAGAAAAAAAATCCGATGAAAGAAGGAACAGTGTATTTTGACCAAAGTTAACACCTTATACAGCCTAACATCACATGTGCATTTGAGAAGTTTTATTACGACACGAAAAAATGTCCGGCACATAAAACCAACAGTATGTTCTTTTGTATGATCGAGACGCATTCGAAATTAATGTTTCTGCTCAAAGCACAACTACACTAGGATACTTGACTTAAATTCAAATCATTTTAACAACACAAGCAGAAAGGTCAGGCATATAAAATTAAAAGCAGCTTCTTTGATATGACAAGGCCGCGTTCGAAATGAATGTTTCCGTTTAGAGCACAATTGAACTATGATACTTGACTTTTGTATTTTAAACTGTAATTTAAGCCCTTATATATAAAATCAGTTCAGGAATATATTTTATTTAATGTCGGTTAATTATGGGAATCGGTTAGTTTGCATGTACGAGGGGCGTGCAATAAGTAATACCCCTGACTCACTTACCATAGCAGTAGAGAAACGAAACTTGGCACAGTTTTTTAGTCTTTCTCTACATAGGAACAACCCAGAGTTATGCATTTCTCCCATCGTTTGATGCAGCTTTGGAGACCGTTTTTGTAGAATATCCCAGTTGGTACTCCAACCACGACGTGACTTCAAAAATCAAGGCTGCATTATCTAGGAAATGCTGTCCTTTCAAAAACAACTTCATGGCTGAGAAGAGGTGAAAGTTAGAGGGTGCATGGTAAGCAGAGTAGGGAGGATGGGACAGGATTTCATAACCACACGCCCGTGCTTCTGATGTGGCGACATGCGAGTTGTGGACCGGAGCGTTGTCCTGCAGGAGGAAGGTACCTTTGCTGGTCTTGCTCCGCCTCTTAAGTTTGATAGCTTCCCTTTATTTCCTCAAAATTGAAGCATAATAGGCTCCTGTAATTGTGTTGCCCTTTGCCAGGAAATCTGTCATCACTACTCCGTCCTGGTCCCAGAAGACTGTGAGCATGACCTTGCCAGCGGAGGGCTGCATCCTTGCCTTCTTTTTAGGTTGTGAGTCCAAGTGCTTCCACTGCAATGACTGGGCTTTAGTATCTGGACCATAGTGATGGACCCAGGTTTCATCTTATGTAGTCAGTCTTTTGAAAACTTTGACTCATCTTCTTGGCATATCTCCAAATTCATCCTCGAGCACTCGACGCGTTCTCGCTTCTGGAATAGTGTGAGCAATCTGGAAATCCATCTGGCAGACCCCTTATACATATGCAAATGGTCGTGAATGATAGCTTCCACAGACCCTGTACTAATCTTGTCATCGTGGGCTATTTGGGGAATAGTAAGGCGCCGATTTTCCAAAATGGAAGCCTCAACTAAACCGATAGATGCCTAATCAATGGCAGAAGGGGGCGACCAGGTCTGGGAGCTGTTTACACAGACTTTCGGCCATGTTTGAATTCACGATGTCAGCGCTTTACAAGGTCATATGATGGGGCATTATTACTATAAGTTTCTTTCATTTCATCAAGTCTCCTGTGCTGTGCGTCCTTTCAACTACAAAAACCGGATCACTGCTCGACATTCAACAGGCTCCATTTCACAACTGACTCAGTTCAAACACCTGTAAAACAGAAACCACAATTAGGACAGCATTTCCTAGATAATGCAGCCTTGATTTTTGAAGTCACGTCGTGGTTGGAGTACCAACTGGGATGTTCTACAAAAACGGTCTCCAAAGCTGCATCAAACGATGGGAGAAATGCATAACTCTGGGTTGTTCCTATGTAGAGAAAGACTAAAAAACTGTGCCAAGTTTCGTTTCTCTACTGCTATGGTAAGTGAGTCAGGGGTATTACTTATTGCACGCCCCTCGTACATGCAAACTAACCGATTCCCATAATTAACCGACATTAAATAAAATATATTCCTGAACTGATTTTATATATAAGGGCTTAAATTACAGTTTAAAATACAAAATATAACAGCTCATGTGTCAAAATTGTATCAGCTGCTTGAAGCCCTGTTAAGTGCTCGCTATCGGATTTTAATCCTGAGTTCAAAAACATTAAGGCTCAAGAGGTTTTATGAAATGTTCTTTAAACAATGTATTAAACCACTTGAAATAAGGAGCTAAAAAACTAACTCAAGGTTAAACAAAGCAAACGATGAGTATTTGATACGTCGATTCTAGCCATGAATAAAACAGCAATTCTTTCCCCGTTGTCACATACCTCTACATAATAGAATGTGAGACGAAAAGGAGTTTACGTTTTTCCTCAAGGTGAAAAAATAACAGACGGTGTTTGATACGTCGATTCTTACACCGAAAATAGCAATTCTTTCCCTACTGTCATAAACATTTCTTTAATAGGATATGAGGCGAAAAGAAGCTAAAATACCGCCTCAAAGTAAAAAAAAAAAATGAAACGATAAGTGTTTTATACGTCAATTCTAACACAGAAAACAGAAATTATTTTCCCATTGTCACTAATATTTCTATAATTGAAGACTCGCAAAAAAGGACAAAAGATTACAACGAGAATTATAGGGCTGTAGAAAGCAAACCCATAGTCTACTTTCTGATCCTATAAACTCAGTTTATATTGTATACAAACGATACCTTTTATTTCAGTACAACGCCTATTAATTTTTTCCGGTAATTATCTATGAGATTCATTTTGTTAGGTAGTAGATCTCAACAAAATATTTGTAAGTTATTAATCCGTATCATTAGTAATTTATTTCTACCCTATCGTTTTTCATAATTTTTGGATATGTTCATTACTGCAACATGACAATTAAGTAGATACCATTTGTTTCATTTGAAATTCAATATTTCAATTTTCAAATTTTGCTACAATAAAAATGTGAAACAAATAAAAATTAAAAACAAAACTTCATTGGATTCCGTATACTGTTATGTAGTAAGTAAACCACAAGAAAGTATTTGTAAGTTATTTGCGTGTCGATCTAGTTATCTATCTATCTATCTATCTATCTATCTATCTATCTAACTGGAGAGATGGACGGGAGATGAATGTGTAGAATATTAATAAAAACTGTCAAAATATGGTAAACTCATATCATAGACAAGTTTACCGGAAGATCTGCTCAGCTGATCGGATCTACGTGTATGTTATGATGATCAGGTTAGCAGGAGATCATAGAGAGCTGAAATTTGAACGTTGATCAGATCTGACTGTTTAACAGGTCACTCCCCCCTCCTTCACTGGTGAGGGAGCTGGCGTGTGTCAAAATAGAGACCTGGAATTAACCACGCAAGCAAAGATATTAACTTTCAATTATTCTTAGATCGACACCTGAAAAGTGAATAAAAACTATAATAAACCAACCAGCGTTCTTGGAAGTGAATGAATATTCGCCCAAACAGGTTTCAGCCTACCCTCCAAGATCAAGATGAATTCCAGGTGGACAAGATCAATGACGCATGAAATACACGTATCACACACATATACCCGCATATGAATAATTAGATATAAATATAACATAAATAGACCGCAACATCAAAACTTAGGAAACAAATAGTGAAGAACTATCAATAGACATTGAGCGACACGTATACACATCAGGATATACCCTTCATGCCAAGTACACATATCGACATATAGTTCTATGGTAAACATTATACAAAGACCCCCTTTTTAGTACTCTATGAAACAACAGACACTTCTTGGTTACCATTATACAACAGACCCTTTTTTTAGAACGCAATTACACAACAATTTCAAAATAAATCCTCTTTTTTTAACTAAAAAAGATCTATAAAGAGGAGAGTGGTACAATTAAAACGACGGGGCCTTTTGCCCCCCCCCCCCGAATAAATCTTTCTACGTAGTCATCACCATTCTAAATGCACCTTGGTCAGGAATTCAATGACGCATCTCTGCTTCTGACGCACGTGTATGACAGTGGTTGTTTTCTTTAGTGCCTCACACCGTCAATAACTCTAACATAGAGATGAAGCTTACACGTTATGAATGCATAAGTTCAGTCACCGTAATAATGCAATTTGCAATTCCCTATGATCTGTTCAGGCGGAATAAAAAAAATAGGAGGTATTACTTTTGGAACGCTCCTTCTAAATACATTCTGTGCCATTACTTTTTTATAGCATTTATCAACCGCAGTAACCAATTCTGTTTAACAGCGATTCATTCTATCATAATCTAAATCGTTCTGTGCAATAACATTAATACATCAAATGTGTTAAGTTTGCGTTTCTATGATGTTCCACTGAACCCATTTGTTTATTTATTATTTACTCTCTTTAAGTTTTCAGTTGCATGTGAAGCTGAAATAAGTTGATTCAATATACACAAAGGAATAGCGCAGAGGAAACGTTTCCAATTTCAATCCATTGATTTGCGATTCTGCGTCTTAGATGATTGTTTTTGTTTTTCACACGCAAATACAGAGACGACAAAATACTATTTCAAACTCTTCCTCGATTTGCAATAGATTTGCAGCCATAATTCCGATTAGCATCATATACGGCCCTGCAAAAAACATGCAATAACACAGACTTTTACCATTATACCGCTAAAACAATCTATATATCTATAAAAGTCAAATTGTCTGTATGTATGTGTATGTGTATGTCTGTTTGTGTATATTTCCCTACCGGCCTACTCTGCAATTTTCAGTCTACAGACCCGGGATTGAATATAAGGGATATTGAGATTTTGGAAAATCTTAGTAATAGGTTTTCAGACAGAAATTTGGAAGTAAAGAGGTCATAGTTCAACGATCTGACCTTAGAAAATTCTATTAAACTCCGCGATAGATTTTG